>NC_084656.1:1604235-1899235 GCF_019802595.1 Syngnathoides biaculeatus
CATTTTCGAATTGTTTATGGTAAATACGACACCCACATTTTGCCGAAAAGCAAGCCGAGAATGAGAAAAGTGAACGAACGAAAATCCCAATTGGCCTCACAACAGTCACTTTTCACACAATTTAGTTCAAAAGCGAAAGCTTCCACCAAAGCATCGTTTTGGGTTCGTCACATCATCGTTGATAACAAGAAGTCCTTCAAGACGGAGGGATGGTGAAAGAGATATAGCTGACTCATTGTTCAGATCTTTTAAAAATAAGGCGGAAATATTATCGTCAAGGGGGCACGTTGGCGCAGCTGGTAAAGCGTTGGCCTCAAAGTTCTGAGGACCCAGGTTTGATCCCGGCCCCGCCTGTGTGAAGTTTGCATGTTCTCCCCGTGACTGCATGGGTTTTCTCCGGGCACTCCGGTTCCTTCCCACATCCCAAAAACATGCAACGTTAATTGGACATTCTAATTTGACCCGAGGTGTGATTGTGAGTCCGAATGGTTGTTCGTCTGTATGTGCCCTGCCATGTTACAAGTTTGAGTCTTACTGATTGTATGGGTGGACAGGTGCCTTTATGCAGCTAACGACCTCAGAGAGGTGCATCTGAATCAGGATAATACATGGAGTGGAGTTGGACTTTTAAAGGCGGACGAACAGGTCTTTGAGGGTCAGAATTCTAGATGATAGGTGTTCAGATACTTTTTTCCAGCTGTATCACACAAATACAATCGGTGAGAAAAAAACATACTTTGTGATAAGATTTTTCTTTTTAGATTATCTCTCTCACAGTGGACATCCACCTACAATGAAAATTTCAGACCCCTCCATGATTTCTAAGTGGGAGAACTTGTAATATAGCAGGTTCTTAAAATACTTATTTTCTTCACTGTACTTTAAAACAAATACGTTTTGAATTTTTGTTGTTGGTAGATCTTAGTGGCTTGGTCATTCTATTTCATTATTGGTCATTCTAAAAAAAAGAAGTCAGTCTCCCCTTCCTCCTACTGGAATTCCCTTGGACATTGATGTTCGGAGATGACATTGTCGCCCCTGGTAGAGTGAGGGCCATCCTTTAAAATCGCCATATATATATATATATATATATACAATTTCTTTAGTATTTTTTAATCACAGGTAGTATGTGATTTGTATCCCTTATGTGCTGACTGTTTATTGTGATTGCTTTCATTTGACCTTAACTTTAACATAGATTAGGTAGTATGTGAATTGTGTATCTCATGTGCTGACTTTGTTTATTTGATTGCTTCTTCTTTTTGATTATCTGCAGCCCGCTGGGCAGCACACTACTGCGCTACCTGTCGGCCGGTCCTATCCCGGATAAGTGCAGAGGGTTGCTTCAGGAAGGGCATCCGGCGTAAAACTGTCCCAAACATGCATGAGCGTTCATCACATGAATTCCTTCACGGTTAGGCCAGGCTTCCTACACCCGCACCCGGAAATGTTAATCTGCAAGGCGTAGGTAGAAATTCAGATAATGTAGGTCGAAGAGGAGGAAAGCGGCTGAGTCGGCAGAAGAAGAGAAAGACACAGACCATACAAGTGAGTGTAGGGACGTTGAATGTTGGGACTATGACAGGAAAAGCTCAGGAGTTTGCTGACATGATGATTAGGAGAAAAGTTGGTATATTGTGGATCAAGAGAGCAAGTGGAAAGGGAGTAAGGCTAGACGTTTAGGTGCAGGGTTCAAATTATTTTATCATGGAGTAGACAGGAAGGGAAATGGAGGAGGGGTTATTTTAAAGGAAGAGCTGGCTAGGAATGTCCTGGAGGTGAAAAAAGTAACAGATCGAGTGATGATGATGAAACTTGAAATTGAGGATGTTTTGTATCATGTGGTTAGCGGCTATGCCCCACAGGAAGGATGTCACCGCGAGTTTAAAGAGAAATTCTGGAAGGAACTAGATGAAGTAGCCCTGACCATCCCAGACACAGAGAGAGTTGTGATTGGTGCAGATTACAAAGGTCATGTTGGGAAAGGAAACAGGGGCAATGAAGAAATGATGGGTAAGTACAGCATTCAGCAAATGAACTTTGAGGGGCAGATGGTGGTTGACTTCGCAAAAAAGATGTAATTGGCAGTGGTGAACACTTATTTTCAGAAGAGACAGGAACATAGAGTGACCTACAATATCGGAGGTAGAAGCATGCAGGTGGATTCTATTTTGTGCAGATGTAATCTTAAGTTTACTGACTGTAAGGTGGTGATGGGGGAGAGTGGGTGGACAACTTCAAATACTTGGGGTTAACAATACAGAGCAATGGTGAGTGTGGTAAGGAAGTGAAGAAACTGGTCCAAGCGGGATGGAAGATTTGGCAGAAGGTGTCTGGTATTCTATGAGACAGAAGAGTATACGCTAGGATGAAAGGGAAAGTTTATAAAACAGTGGTGAGGCCGGCCATGATGTATGGATTAGAGACGGTGTCTCTGAAGAAACAACAGGAAGCAGAACTGGAGGTTAGTAGAAATGAAGCTGCTGAGGTTCTCGCTTGGAGTGAACCGGTTGGAAAGGATTAGAAATGAGCTCATTAGAGGGACAGCCAAAGTTGCATGTTTTGAAGACAAGGTTAGAGAGAGCTGACTACGATGGTTTGGAGATGTTCAGAGGCGAGAGAATGAGTATATTGCTAGAAGGATGCTGAGGATGGAGCTGCCAGGCAAAAGAGTGCGAGGATGACTGAAGAAAAGGTTGATGGATGTTGTGAGGGAGGACATGAGAACATTGGGTGTTAGAGATGAAGATGCACGAGATAGGCTTAGATGGAAAAAGATGACATGCTGTGGCTACCCCTAACGGGACAAGCCGAAAGAAAAGAAGAATTACAAACAAAAAAATAACATGTACAATGTTCAAGCCTATGCATTTGAGCCAGAATACACACAGGCGGAACTTGACGTGTTGGAGAGGGGGAGTGGCACTAACGACAAACAATAACACTCCCATTATATGGACAGCGGAGATTTGATGCTTTTCTGAAGAGTTGGTTTCGGTGTAGAGCTGGGGTGCTCAATGTGTCGAGTCGATCACAAGGCAGTCTTGGTCGATCACGGGACGGCGTGCCAAAAAAAAAAAAAAAGATGTCAGGCAATGTTCCCTCTCAACTGCGCACTTGCGCAAATGTGCACGGCTGATGCAGTCTCTTCGTAACTATTTTGCGTTGCGCGCAAAAACAAACGAAAAAAAATACAATGCAAACTGCAAGTATAACATACAGTTTGTGATATTTTGCAATGTGATTCAATGAGTGAGGGATGACTGGTTGTTAGAGCCAATGGCACAATTCACATACGTACTGCAAAAAAGAAGAACCCACTGGGTTTTTTTTTGAGGCAGCACACGGAACCCCACACTATTTTTCCCAGTTTACCTTTACTGGCGTAAGTAGTAACGGAAGTGTTGCATGCAGTCACTCACATTTGAAAAATGTACGGGAGTGGTCAGTCATGCTCGCAGATAAAGATGCAGGTGTGATTAAGGATGGAATCTCAAGACCTTAAAAGAATTTACTGGATTAATATATCATAACTGTAAATTAAAAATAAACAAATACATAACTAAATAGAAAACAAACATTTCAAACTCAGAAATGATCATTTTCAATTAAACTGATATTAGTAGAACATGATATAAAATGGTATTTAAAATTTTTCATCAATAAAAATTCTTGATCTGACAAACTATCTGAAGAAAAGTTAAATGCACTGGCCTGTCAAGGAATAAACATGAACGGTCTATCCCCAGAATGTTTTGAAGATCAGTCACTCACATTTGACGCGTATGACCACGCCCGCATGCCTCAGTGCTCGCAAATCTGCACAGTCGAGCACGAAAAATCACGCGCATAAAACTTGTTTAAGAGTACAAAAATAGATTTTGAAAGACGTTGCTTATTTTGTGTAGTCTTCACATTAATTTACATGTTTATTCCATAAACATTGTTAACTAAACAAGCCTGCTCTAAAACAATCAGTATTCACTCGGTATATGGAAATGCAAGTTAACTGTACTGAGCATGTACGGAAGTTAGGCTGAAAGCACGATGTTATGAGCTGCTTCACGTACTGTGAGCGTATTTACGTCAAAACTTATCAACATCGTGAGCCATGTCAAAGGAAATTCTGTTACACCAGGGGTGCTCATTGCGTCGATCGCGAGGCAGTGTGACAAAATGCCCTGCTCCTCCCCGTAAAAAAAGACATTAGACTATCATCCACCTCGTCGCTTGATTCAGGTGCGGCCAATCCTCGAGCGCACGCACATAAAGGCACGTTCTAGCAAGCCGGTCTCCTATTTACGGCAATCCCACGATGCGTGCTACCCCCACTTTCAGCATCTTCAAAACATTGCGGGTATAGACCAGTCATGTTAATTCCTTGACAGGCCAGTGCATTAAACTTTTCTTCAGATAAGGTTTGTCAGATCAAGAATTTTTATTGATTTAAAATTTTAAATACCGTTTTATATCATGTTCTACTAATAATAATTTAAATTGGAAATGATCATTTTGAGTTTGAAATTTTAGTTTTCTATTTTACTTATATATTTGTTTATATTATTTTTAATATACAGTTATGTTGTATTAATCTAGTAAGTTATTTTAAGGTTTTGAGATTCCATCCCTAATAACACCCGCAACTTTATCTGCAAGCATGACTGACCACACTCGTACATTTTTCAAATATGAGTGACTGGAAGATGCTGAGAGTTTAGTTCAACATAATCGGCGTTAGTGGCAACCAGCTAGCGATACATTGTAACAAACATTCTTGTCGGCAATCGTGACAGATTGTTGTGGGTGGGGTGGGCTGGGGGGGGGGGAGCACGCATCATGGGACAGCCGTAAATAGGAGGCTGGCTTGCTTGAACACGCCCTTATGTGCGTGCGCTTAAGCATTGGCCAAACCTGAAGCAAGCGACGAGCTGGATGATAGTCTTAATGCATTTTTTTTTTTGGATGATTAGAAAACTTTGCGTGTAATACAGTATACAAAAAAACCAAATATCAGGGAGAGGGCGAATACTTTACCACGCATTATAGGATTGGTCAGCGACGACTTCACGTCATGACAAGAAGCAGTTTTGGCCACAAAACAAGCAGATAAGAACTACGGCTGTCTCTTCAACATGGACCCTGGTCTGGCCACATGTAGGAGAGCCCAACGCTGAACCTTCTTCAACGTTATTGTTCAACTTTTAATTTTCGAATAAACTGTTGGACTTTTCATTGAAGTTTTATCTTGCTTAGAATATCAGAACTAGGCAATCGGTTGTACCCAAAAATCTGGATCATGTAAAGAACTAATTAAAACAGAGAACTTGTTTAACAATTATTTTCAGTTCTGAGCATTGATGTCTCATTCGGCCTATGATTGGTAAGTTTTGATTTTGAAGGTAGCTTGATACACTGCAGTCAACCCAGCCTCCACTCAGAAAGTGCCAGCCAAGCCTGCCGTCCCTGATTTTGTTCATACTCGGTATCGTCTAGTATGAAAAAGAGTAGAAGTCGCCAACGAGCGTCGACCAACCTTCAAAATAAGAGCTTTCCAATAAAACAGACGTCAATGTATCCAGCAGGGTTAATTTAAATCATCTTGAGATGCAGTAAAAGTTCATTATCCATCCATCCATTTTCTACCGCTTGTCCGGGTCAGGTCGCGGGGGAAATAGCTTCAGAAGGGATACACAGACTTCCCTTTCCCCGGCCACTTCTTCAACCTCTTCCGGAGGGATCCCGAGGCTTTCCCAGGCCAGCCGAGAGACATAATCTCTCCGGCGTGTCCTGGGTCGTCCCCAGGGTCTCTTTCCGGTAGGACATGCCCAGAACACCTCACCAGGGAGGCGCCCAGGGGGCATACGAATCAGATGCCCCAGCCACTTCATCTGGCACCTCTCAATGCGGAGGAGCAGCAGCTCGACACTGAGCCCCTCCCAGATGACCGAGCTTCTCACCCTATCTCTAAGGGAGAGCCTGGACACCCTGTGGAGGAAACTCATTTTGGCCGCTTGTATCCGGAATCTTGTTCTTTCGTTCATGACCCACAGCTCGTACCCATAGGTGAGGGCCGTTGGCCGTTCTCCCTCATCACGCCCTTCCAGGTTTCACTGTCATTTTCCACTTGAGCATTGAAGTCCCCCAGCAGAATGATGGAGTCCCCAGAGGGAGCGCTCTCCAGCACTCTGTCTAAGGACTCCAAAAAGGGTGGGTACTCTGAACTGCTGTTTGGCGCATAAGCACAGACAACAGTAAGGAGCTGTCCACATAGCTGAAGGCAGAGGGAGGCTAGCCTCTTATCTACCGGGGTAAACCCCAACATACAGGCCCTGAGCCCACAAATGCTCGGCGTCTCTCACCGCGGGCAACTCCAGAGTGGAACAGAGTCCAACCTTTCTCAAGAGGAGTGGTACCAGAGCCCAAGCGTTGCGTAGACGCGAGGCCGACTATATCTAGTTGGAACTTCTCGACCTCATGACCCATCTCGAGCTCCTTCCCTGCCAAAGAGGTGACATTCCATGTTCCTAGAGCTAGTCTCTGTAGCTGGGGATTGGATTGCCAAGGTCCCCGACTTTGGCCACCGCCCAGCTAACATTGCACCCGACCTCTAGGTGGTAAGGGGTACCCATGTTACACTTTTGGGCTGTGGCCAGCTGAGCCCCAGGGGTGCAGGCCTGGCCACCAGGCGCTCGCCTTTGAGCCCCACCTCCAATTTTTGTTTTTGTCATAGGGGTTTTGGAGTCATACTTTGTCTGGTTTAGTTTATTATAATCTTATAAAAACTAATTTGTAAATGGAATGCACTTTTATGTTTCAGCTACACAATCACAGTGCCCAAAGTACTTGACAAAGCCTCACATTCAAACCCTGGTTCTTGCTGCCATGAAGGTGCATATTTCATTATCAATATCATTAACACAGATTTTTTTTTAAAATCATTTTAAAAAAAATCTGAGATATCGCAACAATCCCCTGAACATCGTAGGTTTCCGTGAATTATGCATATTTCAAGTGCCCTATTTTTTTTTAAATACCACATCAGATTTGAATGGGACTGCTTTTGTTGAAAACCTGGGGAGGTCTAGTGTCCCCAGAACTGGACTGGTGTTGCAATATACAGTGATGCCTCGGTTCTCGACCACAATCCACTCCAGAAAATGGTTCAAAAAGTGAATTGTTCGAAACCGAATCGATGTTTCTCATTAAAATGAATGGAAAAAGAAATAATGCGTTCCAAGCCTAAAAAAATTGGGCTTTTTAAAGCATTTTTTTTAGCTTTTCCTGATAATAAACTGCATAGTAGAAATATATCTATATCTTAAACACTTTATATAAGAAAATAATTTAAGAAATATATTTATTTTTTGCTTAAAATATATGCTTTAGTAATAGAGTGCGCTAGGTGCATTGCTGTATCTGTCGTGGCCCCCAGCCTTGTAAACTTTTTTTTATTAATAAAAGTGCAGAACAACTCTAAATCAATAATGAGGGGGGGAAAGCATTTTTTTAAATTTATTTTTACAAAAAGTAACAAAAACATTCGTAACTCGAGTTAAAAAAAAAATGCAGAAATGCTTCAACAACTCTAAGTATCAAATGTCTTCGAGGGTGGTGACCCGCCCCCTTTTAACAAAAAAACAAATCTAATGTCATTTCTGAAGTGGCTCATCACGACATCTTTAAAATTTTGGAGTGCTCTGCTACATTCAGATTTATTGATTCAGATTCGACGAAATTATGGATTTCGTTTTACTTGGCACAGATGACTTTGATGTCAACACTTGGGGCAAACAGTCACTACCGGGAGGCGTCTGTGTACAAAGGCTGCGTTATACAGAAAAAGAAAAGTGGCCTGATTGTGCCGCGTGCGTTATGTCATTTCCGTTTTTTTTTTTTTTTTTTTTTTTGGGGGGGGTTGGGGGCATTCGAATAGACAAAAACAAAACACGTCGTGGATCGGTCAACTGCTTGCGCCGCGCGCAATGCTATTTCCAGGTTTTTTTGGGGTGCGTTCGAATAAACAACAAAGCCTGTCGTGAGTCAGCTGATCTGGCAGCGTGCAATATGTTATTTCCGGGTTTTTTCAGCGGCGTGGGAATTCACAACAAAGCTTGTCATGCGTCAGCTGGTCTGGCCAGACGCAATATGTTATTTCCGGGTTTTTTCAGCTGCGTTCGAGTACCGATTTTAGTTGGATAACAGAAGCAAAAATATCTCAAAATTCTCGTTCAAACACTGATTTATTCAAAAACCGAGGCTTTACTGTACATGCATATTTCCGGTGCCTTTAATTTCAAAATGACACACACAGCAAAAGCTGTGATCTTAACGTGGTGGAGGGGTTTGAGTGTCCCAATGATCTTAGGAGCAAGGTTGCCTGTGACTTCACGCCCCTAATAGGGTCATCCAGGGCAAATACATCCTAGGCGAGGGACAAGACAAAACATGGCTCCATAAACCCCTATGATGATTAAAAACACTAGGCAACACACCCTTGCCTAGATGCAGGTCACCAGGGCACCCAATAGAGCCAGGCCTGGAGGTGAGCCGTGAAGGCGAGCTCCCGGGGGCTGGGCCTGCACTCATGGGCCCACCCGGACAACCCAAGACACGCTGGTGCAACTACATCTCTTGGCTGGCCTGTTAATGCCTCTGGATCACTCCAGAAGAGCTGGATGAAGTAGCTGGGGAGAGGGAAGTCCGAGCGCCCTGCCACCCAACCTCGGATCAGCGGTAGATGGATGGACACACAGCAAAAGATGCAATTTTCAGGGGGGTTTATTTAGAAATACAATATCAGCTCTATATTAAACTTATTTTAGTTGTGTCAGAGGTGGTTTCTCACAGAGATCTGGACTGGTCTTGCGATACTAATTGGATTATTTTGCTGTGAGTGTGGCTAAGTAGGTTGACAAGGTTCGAATCTCTGCTACAATTGCATGTTGAATTGTCCTTGGGCAAGACAGTGAAGGCACCTTCCATGGCAGCAAGAATATGAGTGTGAATGTGAGGCTTCATGAAGCACTTTGGGCACTGCGATTGTGTAGAAAACAAACCACTATATTTGGGCAGTTCATTTACCATTTATTTTTTTGTATTCTATTAAATATAATCTATTAAACATTTTAACTGCATCGTAAAATGATTCAAGTTAACCTCATTGGATGCTTTGACGTCCGTCTCATTGTTAGACTTTTATTTTGAAGGAGACTGGACGTTGTTTGGCAAGTTACTACCGTCGTGCCTGTGAAAAACAAAATGGGGCGGCTGGGTTGACCACTGAATCCTAAAGATTGTAAAGTACTTCGTTGACGCGTTCTCTGAGCAAGGTCCATTAACACCGCTCTTGACCATTGAAGCTTGTATTTGAACATACTTTACTACTCATTCCGATAGAATTACTACTGTTCGGGTCAGCTATAGAGTATACGTGGACAATTAAGACTATTTATGACAAAATCGAAGGAACAACCACTTCTTAATAAGTCCGTGCGTTTTGCCTACAGTTAAGGGAAAACAGAACAGTGTCGTCAGGTATTAAATGTACATTATTTGATAATATAACAATCTTCCCAATATTACGGTACTCACTTGCGAGCAGGATCAACTCGATATGCCATGGATCACAGACGCATATTGATGACGTTAGCCACCGCCACGTCTGCTCACTCATTGGAGTTCACTGTGCAGCGGAATGAGAAGTGAAAAAACCTCGGCGCCTGCCCCCAGTGATTTAAAACATAAATAAATAATTTGTGGGCATCTTATAATAAAGCTTAAGAGTTTCATTATTCCGCTCCATTTTCCCGACCAGTGGCGTCTCTGCATTAGGGGCCAGTTGGGCCTGGCCCCACCAGATGACGCTAGTAGGGCACTACGCAGGCTCTATATCAGTGCCCCCCAACCTTTTTTTCACCGCGGACCGGTCAATACTGGACAATTTTTTACCGCGGACATGGGGTGGGACGTTAGATTGTATTGAATATCGTTTGTATTGAAAATCGAATATAATAAACATTATCATAAAAAATAAAAATGAAACGAATAAAATAATAAACGTGAAAATACACGTGAAAAAGTAAAGCACAAGAACCAGCAATTCCACATTTCTTTCTCTTTTATCTATACATATCTACACAACATTTTTTTTAATTATTAAATTAAATTTTTCAACAGATTACATAATATGGTCAGTTTGAGCCATCTCCTCTCCCCTCTGCCTCATTTAATCTATGTTGGTGACCACAACGCTCTGACTAGTCACTATAATAACATTTAAACATGCCTTCAAAATAAGATAGGTCACGAAAATGAATTTAAAGTGCATGAAAATTTTAATTCACCATAACGCGAACACCTGAGCTTGTTTCTCTGCAACGAGATGGTCCTATCTGCAAGTAATGGGAAACAATGACGCCCAAACTGTGTTGAATAACACCTTGGGGCAATGTAGAGTGTCCAATTAATTCAGGTTTTTGGGATCTGGAAGTAAACCAGAGTTCCCAGAGAAAACCCATGCAGGCACTGGGTGAACATGCAAATTCCACACAGGCAGTGCCCGGATTGAGCCATGGTCCTAGGTAGTAAGGCTGGAAGTTTAGGGACAGGGTTTAAATTATTTTACCATGGAGTGGACAGGAAGAGAAATGGAGTAGGGGTTATTTTAAAGGAAGAGGTGGCTAAGAATGTCCTGGAGGTGAAAAGAGTATCAGATTGAGTGATGAGGCTGAAACCTGAAATTGAGGATGTTATGTTTTATGTTATTTATGGCTATGCCCCACAGGTAGGATGTGACCTACAGTTGAAAGAGAAATTCTGGAAGGAACTAGATGAAGTAGTTCTGAGCATCCCAGATACAGAGAGAATTGTGGTTGGTGCAGATTGTAATGGACATGTTGGTCAATGAAACATGGGAAGTACGTAGGAAATGGGAGAATGAGACTTGGTTAGGGTCACGGGGGCTGGAGCCTGTCCGAACTGATTTCGGGCAAATGGTGGACTACAGCCTGAACTGGTCAGTCGCAGGGCATATGAAACTCTCAAAAAGGTGCATGACCAAAAACACGTTTCTCTATGATCCATTTTCCAGATCAGGCGACCAGTTCAGGTTTACACTACCTCTCACCTGAAGATAGCTAGGATAGAATCCAGCATGGCCACGAACCTGGGAGAAAAAGTGGGTTTTTTTTTTTTCGTATTGAATGTTTGCTCTGAAGCTTACGGCCATGCTACCCTGAGAACGCCCGATCTTGTCAGATTTCAGAAGCAAAGCGGGTTTGGCCCTGGTTAGTACTTGGATGGGAGACTACCTGGGAATACTGGATGCTGTAAGCTTCTCTCCCCGGCTAAAAGGGGTTGTATCAGGAAGGGCATCCGGCATAAAACTGTGCCAAACAAATTCGTTCATCTGAGATGACATGCTGTGGTGACCCCTAATGGGACAAGCTGAAAAGAGAAGAAGAATGTTTGCTCTGAATAAAACATTCTGAATTTTTGTCTCTTTTTTTTGTGATTTAATGACACTAAAATTTCTAAATACTAATAATAATAATGGTTCTACTGTCCACACCGGGCTATTTGATGTCATTTTGATTATATATCTTAAAATTTCATAATTATATGAAATATTTGCTGGCAAATCAAAGTCAATTTAACTGAGGGACGCTGGGGGCAGAGTCTGGCAAACCTGAAAGCACTTCTTCTCACGTAGCCGACCCACATTTGGCTTGTACTTATTGAATTCAACGTGGAGAAGAGTTTTTCACACGAGTATGTGCTCCCAAAAAGTCACATGGTCCACTTGAACATTCGGGAAAGTTCAGGGAAGCTGCGGGTCAATTCTTTCAAAATTTACCCAAGCTTGTCTGCTTCTGCACTCACCTCCCTGAACTTGGCTTTGAGTTCAGAGTTGCACTGCAGGTCAATGAGCTCCATTTGAAACACCAGAGTGGCATCTTGCACATCCAAGGAGAAGGGTTCTGCAAAAAATTGAAATGTGGCTCTGTCCGTCTTAAAGTCTGCAAATCTGTAATCAAATTTTTCCTGCACTTCAAAATGGTGCACTTCTGAATGGTGTGCCTGCATCCACGAGTGCCTTGCATGCTGGGAAATGGCAAAGGTTTGTCTGAAAGAGATGCACTTTCCACAACACAAGTTTTGTGGAGAATGCCCTCAAGTTGTCATAGGCAACACTGACAAGTTTTCCCTGGCCTTCTAACTTCTTGTTCTGTACATTAAAAGTCAAGTGTCATGCCTATAAACATTCTAAAATAGATATTGTATTGATAAATACATAACATTATTCACTTCAATATCCATACGAAAAAATAAATAGCGGAGAGCGTGTCATCCATCCGCAAAGTTGGGGAAGTCTCATTTGACATCCAAGAACTTCTGTCCCTTACGTCACACTGGGACATTTGCCATTGAAAACACGCTGTGCCATCTTGTATGGGACACGGACGCTCTTTTCAAAGAAGAAAACATCTCACAATCAATTGACGTGAACCTGGGCAATATTACCCAATTGTTTCGAGCCATATTTAGATGATATGCAGATTACTTCTAACTAACAACAAACTCCCAGACAGTATGTATGAACCAGGCTGGCCGAAGCCGTGCTCGGCGCCGACGGGTACATCGGCACATTTAGCACCCCTGACTTACGTACGCGGATCTTTTGTTAGATTCTGAGAATTACGCCCTCCCACCACATTTTTTTCAGTTACTATATACACATCTACCTGTGATTTTGAACCCACGAAGCTCTCGTCCTTTGCACCTGTGCAATCCATTTTTCACCACAAACCGGGTCTTTTTGAAAAGTATGAAGAATGAATCCAGCCGCCCGAGTGTTCGAACAATATCCAGCAACACAATGAGCCGGCCAACTCAAAAATTCACTTGAATACGTTTGCCATGCTGAGCCAACGTACCTTGGTGAAGTAGAGCACATCCCCATATTCTGACTCAATTTCCTCTAAAAAAAAAAAACAAAAAACAAAAAAAAAAAACACATAACCATCTTTGCTTTAACCCCCTGGATCTGATTCGGTTGATGGATTTCACAACGACAAACATCACATTCTCAAACTTCAGGCATCTTCTGCAAAGGGCCTGCTGATGTATAATCCAGTGCAGAGCTATGGCCTCCTCCACATCCTCCTCTTCCAGTTTCTTTTGAACAAGTGCCACCAGTCCATTTTTCCTCCCTGTCATTGATGGAGCACCATCAGTCGTTATTCCAACAAGCCTCTTCCATGGAAAACCGGCATTCTCAATGGCATTACACAGCTGGTGAAATATCTCCTTCGTGGTGGTCTGACCATGCATTGGAATTACTGTGAGCGTAGGTGTGGTTTAATCAAGACTGACTGAATATACACTGAAACATTTTGCTTTCTCACACAATTGATCATAAATGTCACTTGACATGTCAGAAATCCGCTCTGCCACAAAGTTGGCAGAAAGGCGGATGTTGCTAAACTGACCTTTCTTTTCTGGACAAACAATATGTGCAGCCTGTAACATGCAGTTTTTGACAAATTAACCTTCTGTGAATGGCCTTCCTGCTTTAGCAGTCATCTCACTGACCACATAGCTAGCTTCAACTGCTGCATTATTCTCTTTGGTTGCCATCTTAAAGAAATAGTGTTGCCTCAGTAGACCTGTTTTAAGATTGGCAACCCAGTTGGCTCTCTCATTTCCCCGGTATTTTTCATACTCCTCAGCATGTCCAGTTGTGTAATGACATTTCAAAATGTATTCCTTGTGCACAACAACTTTCTCAGTGCAAATAAGACACGTCGGGGTCAGGGTGCCCCTGTGCTCAACAAAGAAATATTGCACTCCGTACGTTTCCTGAAATTGTCTGTGCTTGTTGTTGGATTATTTGTACATAGTGTTGGAGGAAGCTTTTTTTTCTTCCAAGTGTTCGTTTAACTTCGGGTAGTGGGAATGTTGGTTATCCAAATAAAGGCTGGAGATGATGAACAGTTTCTTCGAAAAATTTACAGAATATTCTGGGCACTTATGAGTTACAGACAATGGCTGTAGAGAGCAGATCACAAGTGTGAAGGTACAGAGAAAGCGCACATCCTTTATCTTGTCAGAAGGGTGGACCATGGTTGGTATCAAACCTGTGGTATGACATCAGGGCTTACCACGTAGACAAAGGGTTTCTGTCTCAACCAGTTCTAGCTGGCAATGGATTATTACAAAGTGTCCAGTATGCAGTTCATCAAGGTTAGCCTATGTGCAGAGATGCGCTTAAGGGCACATCTGTCTACAGAGCAGAGCCCCACTGAGGACTTGAGGAAATTATGGAGTCATGACTAAATATGGGCACAAGACATATTTCAATAGTTAACTCATATTTACTCTCGTTTGTTTTTTAATGCTCTTTTTTTTAATAGTACATAGTTAGCTCGTGATTTTCTTTTAATGCTTATTGCTTGGACAGGACTTGGTCAGTGACCTGAAAAGAGCTGGGACCCCCTTTTCCAAGAGTGGTAATACACAAAGACGTCATGATTTAAAATCATGCATGGCACGGAAAGTTCCCCTGCTTCAACCAGCACATGTCAAGGCTTCTCTCAAGTTTGCCTATAACCATTTGGATGATACAGAGGAGTCATAGGAGAAAGTTTTGTGGTCAGATGAGACAAATTTGAACTTTTTGGTCGTAATTCCACTAACCGTGTTTGGAGGATGACGAATGATGCGTTTCATCTCAAGAACATCATCCCTACTGTGAAGCATGGGGGTGGTACCATCATGGTTTGGGGGTGTTTTTCTGCACATGGGACAGGACTATTGCACTGTATTAAGGAGAGAATGACCGGGGCCATGTATTGTGAGATTTTGGGGAACGATCTCTTTCCCTCAGTAAGAGCATTGAAGATGGGTCGTGGCTGGGTCTTTCAACATGACAATGACCTGAAGCACACAGCCAGGAAAACCAAAGAGTGGCTCCGTAAGAAGCATCTTAAGGTTCTGGTGTGGCCTAGCCAGTCTCCAGACTGAAACCCAATAGAAATTCATTGGAGGGATCTGAAATTCCGTGTTTCTCAGCGACAGCCCATAAACCTGTTTGATCGAGAGAAGATCTGTGTGGAGGAGTGGGCCAAAATCCCTCCTGCAGTGTGTGCAAAACTGGTGAACAACTACAGGAAATGTTTGACCTCTGTAATTGCAAACAAAGGCTATTGTACCAAATATTAACATTGTTTTTCTTTGGTATTCAAATAGTTATTTGCAGCTATATCACACAAATAAATCATTAAAAAAAAAAATCATACATTGTGATTTCTGGATTTTTCTTTTTTGATTATCTCTCTCACAGTGGACATGCACCTACGGTGAAAATTCCAGACCCCTCCATGATTTCTAAGTGGGAGAACTTGCAATATACCAGGGTGTTCAAATAATTATTTTCTTCACTGTATGCAAACCGATCCAGTGTCCATGGTATGCGATAAATAGGCTCAACACCATAGTAAAAGAAAAATGTCTCTATCAAAATGCGTCCACCACCATGCTTCACAGTCCTCCCTGTGTACTTTGGCATGAATTCAAAAGCTGGGGGTCATCTCACAAACTATCTGCGGCCCCTGGACATAAAAACAATTTTACGCTCATTTACGCTCTACACAAAATGTTCCTCAATTTCTCTTTAGGTCAGTTGATGTGTTCTTTGAGAAATCGTAGCCTGTTCTGCACATGCCTTTTTTTTTTTTTTTTTTAAACAGAGGGACTTTGCATGGGATTTTTCTCAACAGATTACATTCATACAGATGTCTTCTCACTGTCACAGTACTTACAGGTAACTTCAGTCTTCCTTTTATCATTCTGGAGCAGATCATTGGCTAACCATTCTAGTTATTCTGCAATCCATTTTGATGGTTGTCTTGTGTCTCTGGCTTTCCTCTCCATTTTAATGGGTTTGGTAAGTGTTCAAATTGCCTTTTGCTTATATACATTTTTTTAAGATGAATTTGAATCTGAAATCTGATATGAGGGAAACATTTGTCGGTATTTATTATCGTCCAAAATTGATTGCATAGTGGTGATTTTCCCAGAACAACGGAACATGCAGCGGAAATTCCCGAGAAGTCGTGACGTCACACCGAGACAAACAAGAATGGACGCAGTTCAACATAAATTTTGACAACAACGGTGAATTTTCAGATAATTCGAGTGATGAACATGATTCTGAAGGGTCCCATGAAGATGGTGAAGAATAAAAAATATATAGAGGTGTTAAAGTTTATCAATTTGGGCCAATTAGACAGAACACAAGTTCAAATCCAGATGAAGCAGATGGGCATGAAGATGATGACGCAGTGCTCGCAGGAGTTAGACCCAGCAAAACATACTTTGTGTTGGAGACATTGACTGGTGAGCATTTCTGAAGTTGTTTTTCTTTTTAATTTGGCCATAAACTGATAAATACAAATGGCTTAGTTATCCTGACTGAATTTATGAAGTTTTCGGTCTTGTTTTAAGACTATGCAAAGGCCCCGTATTTTTTCTGCACGTTTTAACACCAAGTAGCTGGAGGAGAAGTTGGTATATTTCCACAAATAAGAACTTTAAGGAAGACATATGTTTAAAATGTTGTCACATTTATTTGAGAGCAATAGCAGGTCATAACGTGCTTCACCAAAAGTATATTTTCACATGGTAAACTGATGCCAAATCTTGGTGCTTCTTCTGAGAGCCATGACCAGACAGTACCCAGAACCGTCCATCCTCATTTTAGTCACAATTTTCTCAAGATGTCATGAACAAAACCGTGAAACTTTATACAGAAAGCTGTAAACTGGTGTCTTTTATTTTGGGCACTAAATGCTCAAAAAAGAAATTTAAATTGGGTGGATGGTTCTGTGTATGAAACTGATTGGGTCTTCACCTGTAAAAGTTTGTGAATGTGAAAAGATTAAAAAAAAAAAACATCCACTGGTGTGCATGTATAAGCTGCATACCCATGGAAACAAAATATCATATCAACATGGCTGGATTTTCCAAAACATGAGTAAGAACTATTTTAAAAATTATTATTATTTCTCCTAATCAGCCCAGGTCTTTTCCATTTACATTCAGATATTTCAAATAAAGTGTTATTTATATTATTATTTCTTGTAAAAGCAGCATTTGTCCAATCAATGCTTGTTCAAACAAGGTCCCATTCAGGAAAATTGTCATGAGAATATATTTTCTTATTTTCAGGTTTTTGAGACATACTGCCAATAGACACCTTGTGAGATGGTGTTGGGAATTGTAGGCAAAAATAACTGTGTGCCACTTCCATCCTGCTGTGTGTCAAAGATTTGTGACAACTTTCCGAATCCAGATGGCCAAGAGTAGATAGGATTTATTTGGTCTACATCTTGAATATTTTTGTGTTAAGTCTTTGTGTAGATGTTGCTATATATGTTTGTATATGAAATAAACATACACCACAGAACTAAAATCATAGCATTTTTATTGAACTGTATGCTTGATGTCAACCTCTTGTGCGGAAGATGCTTCCTGCAACACCTGTAATTAATATAGAAAAGTAAGGTTCAAAGTTGATAAAATGAGAACAAATATGTAGCTAAAGCACAGGCTTATTTCATTCAATTTTATGGTGCACAAATTATTTTTGATAAGATGAAAACAGGTCTCCTGGAGAGCACAAATTTATTTTTAATTAGCCCTTGCTTCATACATTGCATGATCTTTTAAAGCAGCATGTGTTGAAAACAAAATCTACATATGAAAATGTGGTAACAAAAGAAAGTTTAATTCACTGCTCTAATCCATCCATCCATCCATCCATCCATCCATCCATCCATCATATGCTCATAGGTAAGGGTAGGAACGTAGATCAACTGGTAGAGTGAGAGCTTTGCCTTTCGACTTATCTCCCTCTTTATCACAATGGACCGATACAAAGTCTGCATCACTGCAGACGCTGCACGATTCATCTGTCGATCTCCCGCTCCATTCTTCCCTCACTCGTGAACAAGACCCTGAGATACTTGTACTCCGACACTTGGGGAAGGACCTCATCCCCGACCTGCAGAGGGTACGCCACCCATTTCCAACTGAGGACCATAGTTTTGGATTTGGAGGTGCTGATTCTTATCCCAGCCACTTCACACTGAGCTGCAAATCGCTCCAGTGAGAGCCTGAGATCACAGCTTGATGAAGCCAACAGAACCACATCATCTGCAAAGAGCAGGGATGCGATGCTGCAATGCTTAACCGGACACCCTCTATGCCTCGGCTGTGCCTAGAAATTCTGTCCATAAAAGTTATGAACAAAATCGGTGACAATGGCAGCCTTGACGGAGTCCAACTCTCACCAGAAACAAGTCTGACTTATTGCCGGCAATGTGGGCAAAACTCTGACAGTGATCATACAGGGGGGACAGTGGTCGTACAAGTCCACAAAACACATGTAGACTGAATGGGCGAACTCCCATGCACCCTCGAGGATTCCTGCCAAGGGTGTATAGCTGGTCCACTGTTCCATGGCCAGGACGAAAACCACATTGCTCCTCCTGAATCCGAGACTCGACTTCTTGATGGACCCTCCTCTCCAGTACCCCTGAGTAGACCTTACCAGGGAGGCTGAGGTGTGTGATCCCTCTACAATTGGAACACACCCTCCAGTCACCCTTCTTGAAAAGGGGCACCACCGTCCCAGTCTGCCAATCAAGAGGCACTGTCCCCGATGTCCACGCGATGTTTAAGAAGGCATCAACCAGGACAGCCCCACAAAATCCAGAGCCTTTTGGAACTCTGGGTGAATCTCACATCCCTCATCCAGGGCCCTGCTACCAAGGAGCTTTTTAACCACCTCGGTGACCTCAACCCCAGAGATAGAAGAACCCGCCTCAAAGCACCCAGACTCAGCTTCCTTGTGGGAAGGCGTGTTGTGGAATTGAAGAGGTCTTCGAAGTATTCTCCCCACCGACTCACAACATCCCGAGTTGAGGTCAGCAGTTCGCCGTTCCCACTATACACAGTGTTGACAGTGCACTGCTTCCCCCTCCTGAGACGCCGGACAGTGGAGCAGAATTTCCTCGAAGCCGTCCTGAAGTCGTTCTCCATGGCCTCACCAAACTCCTCCCATGCCTGAGTTTTTTCCTCAGCAACCACCAAAGCTGCATTCCGCTTCGCCAGCCAATACCTATCAGCTACCTCGGGAGTCCCACAGGCCAGAAATGCCAGATAGGACTACTTCAGCTTGACAGCATCCCTCACTGTTGGTGTCCACCAACGTGTTCGTGGGTTGCCGCCACAACAGGCACGACCACCTTATGGCCACAGCTGCAGTTGGCCACTTCAGCAAGGGAGGCGTAGAACATCGACTCAATGTCCCCCGCCTCCTCCTGGACGTGAGCAAAGTTCTTTCAGAGGTGGGGGTTGAAATTCCTTCTAAAAGGAGAATATGCCACGCGTTCCCAGCAGACCCTCACAATACATTTGGGCCTGCCACGTCGGACTGGCATCTTTCCCCACCATCGGAGCCAACTCACCACCAGGTGGTGATCAGTTGACAGCTCTGCCCCTCTCTTCACATGAGTGTCCAAGACATGCAGTCGCAATTCCGATGACACGACCACAAAGTCGATCATCTTACTGCGACCTTGGGTGTCCTGGTGCCAAGTGGACATGTGAACACACTTATCCCTGAACATTGTGTTTGTTATGGACAATCTGTGATGAGGACAGAAGTCCAGTAACAAAACACCACTCGAGTTCTGATCAAGGAGGCTGGTCTTCCCAATCATGCCCTTCCAGGTCTCACTGTCATTGCCCACGTGAGCATTGAACTCCCCCAGCAGAATGATGGAGTCGCCAAAGGGGGCGCTCTACAGCAATCCCTCTCAGGACTCCAAAAAGGATGGGTACTCTGCACTGCTGTTTGGTGCATAAGCAGAAACAACAGTCAGGACTAATCCCTTCACCTGCAGGTGGAGGGAGGCTACCTTCTCATCACCGGGGTAAACCCCAACATACAGGCCCGAGCCAGGGAGGAATGAGTGTATGTATATATGTGAGCGAAGACCCGAGTCCATAAACACAAGTCACCAAGGAAGAAAAAACCCTGGAAGGAGATGTTCAACCATGAATGGCAAAATCGATCAAAGTTCGGGTATTTGTAATTACACTTATATTTTTTCGGTAAAAACATAGAACAAGATGTATATTTTATGGTAGAGTTGAACATATATTTTCATTTCATTTTAGCCTATAATTTTTTGCACCTTTTTCTAAGGTTTGTCTTGTTCTAGCTTTTAAAGTACACTGTTCTTCTGAAAAATGTGTTGAATGACTCATTTGCCTCAGGCTTTCAAGGAAAAATGAGCAAAATCCAGCATTACAATGAGCTGGCATTTTGGGTAACACATAGAAAAAACAGGTAATTTCTCGCTGGTACAATAGGTATAAACTAATGTAAACACTCGACCCCGCTAACTGCAAAAAAACGTCACTTCCTGGTTCTTCAACTCAAACCAGTTGACAGAATTTTCGTGATATACACAAACAAATGTGGAGTTTAAGGGTTACTGTGATGGGGGCGGAGCCAAAAGTTGACCGGGATTGGTCCGTGGGAATGCATAAAGGGGCGGGAATCTTCCTTCTTACTCCAGAATTTGCTTTCCGGGGTTAGAAGTAACAACTGACTTTCTTCTTCTCATCACTTTTTCTTTTCAGGTGAGGTAGTTGTGTAAAACAGTCCAAAACTGTTATTCTTGAATGATATGTGTGTGTACTGTATTGATGAATGGCCAATGTACACACGAGGAGCCGACTGATCTCAGCAACAGTGCTCATATGGATAAGGCGAGCGTGTGGGTTGTGACGTGAGGCAGTAACATGACTTTTTGTTCCGTGTTATTTAAGTTTGTAGTACAGTATAACGTTGATTGCTTACCAGTAGTTAATGACTGTAAATATTTATAATAAAAGCAACTTCCCAGTTAAAAGCAGAGGAATCCAATGTAGAATTAAAATGTCTTTGAAAGAGAGAACTTTCAATTTGTGACAACATGGCTTTGGTCACTGACATGAGTCCTTCTTTTAAGCCCTTGATTGTTTATCAGCAAGAGTGGATATGTCCGTATGCGGGTGTAATTGAATGGAAAGCGCAATTGTTATAGATGGGAAGTTGATTGTAAGAAGAAGATAATGACTGTAATGTGATGTGTATGAAATTGTACAAAAGTACTTGTAATAAAGAATATGCTTTCTGGGGAACAAGTAACAAAAGGCTGTCTCCTTCTCATTGCTTCTGCTTTTCAGGGTTCCAAGAGGAGATGAAGTAGAGGTCAATTCAAAGCAACAACAACAAAAAAAGCAGTTTAAAAAAAAAAAGCACCCAGAGATGCATGCTTGCATCATATCAAGTGACTAGGAACATTGTAAGGGCCAAAAAGCCATATATTGAAGGGTAATTTGTTAAAAAATGCCTCAGTGATGTCGCTTAAATATTGGTGTCCTGAAAATAAAAATCTTAAACAAATGGTATCAGACCTTCATCTGTCCCACCACACTGTTGAACAGAGAATATTGGACTTTAGCATGGCTACTGATTCATAGTTGTACTCGGACCTCCAATCATGTGAGTATTTTAGTGTTGCATTCAATGAGAATTGTGCCATACAAGACAAGACTTGGTTGAACAGGTAATTTGTCTGTGTGTGTGTGAGCGCACACAATTTTTATTGTTTAAAATTACTAGCGTATGGTATTGGTACACTGAGGAGTAGATTTTTCTCATCACGTGTGTATGTGACATTTACAATAAATTTGGCTGAGCAAAGGTATGTATGTGAGGAGGGAATGATAATGTGTATGAAATGGCTCTTTGACAAAACGGTAAAAAATGAAGCTCTTCATCTCCGATTGGTTGACCACCCCCAGTGTATATAATGAATGGTGGGTCTTGTTGGTTTTATATTTTTGTTTTGTGAATCTACTCCACCTACTGGTAATTTAATTGACATGTAACAAAAAATATCCTGGAAACGCGGATTAATCTGGGTAGTAACATTGGACTGCTCTTATATTGAACACTACTGTACAGCACGTGAAAGCAAGATGCATTGCTGAGCTTCATTTTTAAATCGTATTGAGGAATTTCCAGACATTGGAACAGCCTTTTATTAGATTTTAGCACTTTTATTTTTAGTATAATAACCAGACCTGCATGGGTATTTTGCTCTCAAAGAATTCCACTATTGAAGAAAGACTTTTAACTCAAATATTTAATTCTCAAGACTTAGGATGTGCTGCACAAGTGATCTTTATGATTTCGTGCTGTGCATGGATTCCCAGCAGGAAAAATTGTATAGAAAATATATGGATCTCCACTGGTGGACTGCCTAGTTATATACAGTATTTTGTTGCTTTTCTGCGAATCTATGATATATCAATATTTTTGTATCTGGCCATTTGTTGTTGTTGCTCTGTGTTAGATCAAAGGTTCATTGTGTGTTAGGAAATAGGAATGAGTAGAATATTGTTTTATACTGAATCAAAAGCATGATGCAATATGTACGTGGCAAAGAATTACTGGTGGTAAGCAGAGATTCACTGGGATATTCCCTCCATCCATCCATTTTCTTAACCGCTTATCCTCACAAGGGTCGCGGGGAGTCCTGGAGCCTATCCCAGCTGTCAACGGGCAGGTGGCGGGGGATTCGGTTGCCAGCCAATCACAGGGGACATCAAGACAAACAGACACACAATCAAACCTAGGGGCAATTTAGAGTGTCCAATTAATGTTGCATGTTTTTGGGATGTGGGAGGAAACCGGAGTGCCTGGAGAAAACCCACGCAGGCATGGGGAGAACATGCAAACTTTAGACAGGCAGGTATGGGATTGAACCCGGGACCTCAGAACTGTGAGGCCGATGCTTTCCAGCTGATCCACCGTGCCACCCACTGGAATATTAGTATTCTATAAAAATAATAAAAACATCTATAAAACAAATGAAGTATTCTCTAAAAGGCATTATTGCTAAATATAATTATTTGACCATTACCTATTCATAACTTATGAATTATGACTAACGCAACCCTTATTTCTTGTTGGATAATTTTCTCAGACACTATAGTTTGATTTTTCCAAACACAATATGCTCATATAGAGATACATCGAGGAGAAGATAGTCCTTCTGAGACATATCTAAGAAATACAGAAGATCTTGTGTGATCTCTGGGTTAAATCCTTCCTGGACGAGCTTCCACTTCTGTTGCTTAAAAGTCTCAGTCACATCCAGAGAAGGCTGAAAACACAAGCAGAGCAGGTAAAAATCTGAAATAATATAAATTGGGTGGACAATATGCCATACCTGTATTCTGATAAACCATGGCCAAGCATATGGAGGAAGAGATTCAACCAAGTGGTAGTAGAGTTTTGCACCATTCAATGTGTGATCCTGTCTTAAAACAATTGTAGCCATGCCTGCTCGACCTTCATATCCTGCAATTGATGTCCAAATCAAGACAAAAACTGTCATTCTGCAAAGAGTTAAATAACTTCAAAATAAACCTTAATCGTACCACTAAGGAGTCACACAATAATTTAGGGCAGGGTTCATGAGATTGGTAGGTACTGTCAGTGGATGAATTGAGTGTATGGAGAGTTCCAACACTTCCCACCCCCAAAATATATGACATGGAAAAAATAATTAACAAGATTCTGCTCTATTAACCAAACATGTATTACATGCAGTGTAGCAACAAACTAAAATGTTACATACCTGGTACACTCACTCCATAAACATTGGCCTCTTGAATAAAATCAAGAAGACATAAAACCTCTGAAACTTCCATGGTGGATACATTTTCTCCTTTCCACCTGTATAAGACAGATCTTGAGATGTAATTTTTTCTTCTTTTTTAAGTCTCTGAGAGCACACACTTGCATTGCATTGACTCGCACATTTCTTATTCATGAATAACTGAAGATAATGATGTTGATGTTCTGAGTTTACGTGAAATAATTTCCCACTGAGGGATTATTAAAATAAATGCTGAAATTAAATCAATTAATGGCATGCATAACCATTTTAAACATAAAAAGTATATACGCAAACGTCTATCTTAACTGAGGCCATTAGAACTGCCACTACTTTAAAAAAAATACATATATATATATATATATTTTTTATATATTATATATTTATATGATATGATATATTTTTTATATTAGTTTTTTTTAATATTATTTGGTCTGGAGCGCTAGCAGGCACATGAGAACAAAACCTTTCAAAGTTGAACGTAGAACTAATATTCTTTATGTATATATAAAACAGAAACCTGCCAACACACTTCCTATTTTTATTTTTTTCTTCGCCTGCTTCAACCAAGGCTTCCTTTGTGCTCCCAAGGTCTGGGGAAGATCACGCCATCGGCAGATGTAAGTCATACAATGCAAAGCATTTTAAAGGGAACAACCAGTGCCTAAAAAATTTGGGGAAACTACTACCTTCACAAAAATTTGCAACGCTATTTCTCTTGCGCATACTAGATGCATTAATCGGCAATTCATATTTTCACAAACCCAGCAGCCAAACACACGCATCCTTTTTTCTTCATTTTTTCATTTCTTTTTGTACACCTGATTTTCTCTCTTTTATCATTAGTTTTTCCTTTTATTGGTAGTTTGTAATCATAGATGTGTTTGATGTAGATTAAATTAAATTCCATCTAAAATTTAATTGCCTGTCATGATGTGTGTCTAGGTCTATTGATTACTGCCTCTGTATGTTGAGAATGCTCATATTTCACGTGGAGCAACCTTCATATGACATTTGAGACTGATTAAGAAAAAGATTTCTCGTCATTTTCCCAAAATTTGATCCCAAAATGTGATGTGGTGCCCTTTCACAAATGGTGATCCTAATGTGGAACAGGAGTGTTCAACCCCACCGAATTTATTTACCCAATAAATTACGTTTTCATCAAACCTATATACACCACATGAGAGAGGGAGAGAGTCGTTGTTAAATCGGACATGCGCCACCTTGATTGCTCTGCGAACCCCAATAGAAGACTTTGTGCAGACATCACTTTCTTGAGTCGGTTGATTAGGGAATTTGAGTCCAAAATCAATGTAGTAATCACTGTGGTCATGAAGTCCTTTGAACGCCTTGTGCTAACGCCAAGATCATTACCGGTCTCCAGCTGGACCCAGTGCAGTTTGCCTATCGAGCTAACAGGTCTGTGGATGATGCCGTCAACATGGGTCTGCACTTCATCCTTGAACATCTCGCCAACGAGGTTACCGATGCGAGGATCCTGTTCCTGCACTTCAGCTCTGCGTTTAACACCATCATCCCTGAACTCCTCTCCTCCAAACTTCTCCATCTTAGCGTCTCCCCTGCCATCTCCCGGTAGATCTACAACATCCTGACGGGCAGGACACAGCAGTTTAGGCTCGGGGACAACACCTCATTCACGTGCACTATCAGCAACCCCAAGGTTGTGTCCTCTCCCCTCTGCGGTTCTCGCTCTACACAAACAACTTCACCTCGTTGCATCTGACTGTCAAACTCCTGAAATTCGCAGATGACACCACAGTCCGGGCTACAGAAACTAGCTCTAGGGACATGGAATGTGACCTCTTTGGCAGGGAAGGAACCCAAGTTGGTGCTTGAAGTTGAAAAATTCCGACTACACCGCTTGGGCCCTGGCACCACACCTCTTGAGAAGGGTTGGACTCTGTTCCACTCTGGAGTTTCCCCACAGTGAGAGACGCCGAGCAAGTGTGAGTATACTCATTGCCCCCCAGCTCAGGGCCTAAACATTGGGGTTTACCCCGTTGGATGAAAGGGTAGCCTCCCTCCTCCTTCAAGTAGGGGGACGGGTCCTGACTGTTGTTTGTGCTTGTGCACCAAACAGCAGTTCACACCTAAGGGCAATTTAGAGTGTCCAATTAATGTTGCATGTTTTTAGGGATGTGGGAGGAAACTAGTGTGTGTGTTTCTTTCGGCTTGTCCCTTTCGGGGTCACCACAGCGTGTCATCTCAGATGAACGCATATATATGTTGGGCACAATTTTTACACCGGATGCCCTTCCTGACGCAACCCTTCTCAGGGAGTGGAGGCCCCAATGGGATACGAACCCACAATCCCTGGTTTACCAAACCAGTGCTCTAACCACTGAGCTACGGGGCCTTTGGGAGGAAACTAGAGTGCCCGGAGAAAACCCACGCAGGCACGGGGAGAACTTGCAAACTTCACACAGGCGGGTCCTCAGAACTGTGAGGTCAACGCTTTAACAGAGGATCCACCGTGCCGCCCTTGAAAGAAGTCACTTGTCAAAAAATTTTTATGCGAAAAATAATGGGACAACAGTACTGCACAGGAGTCACCAACATGTGATGCCCACACCACAGGCACCAGGTTGCCACCAAGGATCACATGACTAGCTAATGGGCCTGTTTTAAAAGTGCTGTAGCCCAATTGTGATGGGACATTGTATTTTTTTTGGAATGCCGAAGAATAGATCATTTTCAAATAAAGACTTTCAGAGATTGTTTAAAAATTGCATGTTTCTACCTTAACCCTCTATGTTAATGTCTTCCCATAGATGAATAGAATTCATTATTAACAATAACATTAATTAAACAAGTTTGTTTTTTCTGAAGTGTGCATGAAACTGGTTGCCATGCATGTTTATCAGGATCAGTTAAATCTGTCACTAGCCCCTTTGCCCTGCACAATAGATACTGTCTTCTCTGCATGTTATGGACAAGATGTCACTCCACACAGGTGAAGCGGCTCTTAGCTCTCCAGTTTGGTGCTTTCTCTTTTTCATTATTTTGGCACTATTGGTGGATTTTTGTAAAACCATGTTGCTTTGATTATAGCCCTGTGGCAGTCACGCCTGTGATCATGGAGGGCTTTGAGAGGCTATTTGCATGTCACATAACACCTCTTTAACTCGACCCCGACCAATTTGTCGACAGAAGAAACCAGTCCACCGAGGATGCTTATCAGCCCATCCAAGCAACTCAGTCAACTACTTTGCTGATTTTTGATTTGCCAGCTCTCGCTATCACAGTAAAGCCACTAAAATTGTTCAGGACTCTTCCCATCCTGGTCACCACCTGTTAACCTGCTGCCATCTGGCAGGCGTTATAAGTCCAACAAAACACAGACAAGCTGGTAAAAAGACAGCCTTTTCAATAGAGCCATCAACACCTTGAATTTAAGATCACTAAATGTTAACAGTACTGTTATCTAAAATTATGCAACTGCACTCTTTTGTTTTGCTTTTCTTAATTCTCTGAGCAACAGTGGAGTACAATTACCAATGCCTGGGCATGGGGAATAAGACTAAAAAAATACACTTTATTTACTGTACGTATTTATTTATTTTAAAAAGTTCTTTTAGCAATAACTGTGCCTTGTTTGTAAATATGTTTTTTTCTGTTACTTTATCTCATATTTAAGATATTCATTTTATTTTATTGGTTCAAGCACCTTGTGGATATACAATGAAGAAAATAAGTATTTGAACACCCTGCTATATTGCAAGTTGTCCCACTTAGAAATCCTGGAGGGGTCTGAAATTTTCACCGTTGTTGCATGTCCACTGTGAGAGGGATAATCTAAAAAGAAAAATCCAGAAATCACAATTTATGATTTTTTTTAACAATTTATTTGTGTGATCCAGCTGCAAATGAGTATTTGAATGTGTCTATCAGCTAGAATTCTGACCGTCAAAGACCTGTTAGTCCGCCTTTAAAAGTCCATCTCCACTCCATGTATTATCTTGAATCAGATGCACCTGTTTGAGGTCGTTAGCTGCATAAAGACACCTGTCCAACCCATACAATCAGTAAGACTCAAACTTGTAACATGGCCAAGACCAAAGAGCAGTCCAAAGACACCAGAGACAAAATTGTACAACTCCAGACGGCTGGAAAGGGCTACAGAGAAATTACCAAGCAGCTTGGTGAAAAAAGGTCCACTGTTGGAGCAATAATTACAATATGGAAGAAGCTAAACATGTCTCAATCGGAGAGATATCACCTCATGTGGTCTCAATGATCCTTAGAAAGGTGAGGATGCAGCCCAGGACTACCCGACAGGACTTGGTCAATGACCTGAAAAGGGATGGGACCCCCTTTTCCAAGGTTGGTAATACACAAAGACGTCATGATTTGAAATCTTGCATGGCACGGAAGGTTCCCCTGCTTAAACCAGCACATGTCAAGGCCGGTCTTAAGTTTGCCAATGACCATTTGTATGATATAGAGGTGTCATGAGATAAAGTTTTGTGGTCAGATGAGACCAAAATTGAACTTTTTGGTCATAATTCCACAAACTGTGTTTGGAGGAAGATGAATGATAAATTCCATCCCAAGAACACCATCCTTACTTTGAAGCATGGGGGTGGTAACATCATGCTGTGGGGGTGTTTTTCTGCACACTATCGGGGCGACTGCACTGTATTAAGGAGAGGATGACCGCTGCCATGTTTTGTGAGATTGTGGGGACCAACCTCTTTCCCTCGGTCAGAGCATTGAAGATGGGTCGTGGCTGGGTCTTTCAACATGACAATGACCCAAAGCACACAGCCAGGAAAACCAAGGAGTTGCTCCGTAAGAAGCATATCAAGGTTTTGGCAGCCCAGAAACATGTCTGATCTGGAGAAGATCTGTGTGCCAAAATCCCTTCCGCCGTGTGTGCAAACTTGGTGAACAACTACAGGAAATGTTTAACCTCTGTAATTACAAACAAAGGCTACTGCAGCAAATATTAACATTGGTTTTGTCTTTATGCAGCAACGACCTGACACAGGTGCACTGATTCAGGTTAATACATGAAGTGGAATTGGACTTTTAAGGGCGGACTAACAAGTCTTTGAGGGTCAGAATTTTAGCCTATAGACAGGTGTTCAAATACTTCTTTGCAGCTGTAGCACACAAATAAATCGTTGAAAAAATTAGACATTGTGATTGAAACAAGTCCATCCATCCATTTTCTATGCCGCTCATCTCTCTCACAGTGGACATGTACCCACGATGAAAATTTCAGACGCCTCCATGAATTCTAAGTGGGAGAACTTGCAATACAGCAGGGTGTTCAAATACTTATTTTCTTCACTGTAATGACAATAAAGGATTTGGATTTAATTGATTGATTTTGATCAGAAGTAGGGCTCAGTTTTAAAATTGATTGGTGACCCCTGGGTTAGCACATCCGCCTAATTTTTTTTAGGTTGCTTTGGGGCTTTGGCCTTTGTGAAGTTCACATGTTAATTTGTTAAATTCATTGAAACACTTTAAGATTGTACACCAGCGTGAATGTGAGTCTGAATGATTCTTTATCTGCATGTGTCATGCGATTGGCTGACACCCAGTCGAGGGTAAGTGGAATAGAAAATGGATGGATGGCTAGATGAAAAATAAATGATGTGAAAAATGTGTTCTGACAGAAGCAATGTTGACTGGTACCTGAAAGTGTCTCCAATACGGTCATGGAAGTAAAGAAATTCTCTGTGGTCTTGGAGCAGTAGGTCTCCAGTGTTAAAATACACATCACCAACCACAAACACATCCTTGATCAACTTCTTCTCAGACTGCACCTGATTTCCAGCGTAACCCAAAAACTGATTCATTCCTGTCACTGGAGCTACCAGGATACCAGCTTCACCTGCTCAAAAAAAGTGTGAGAAATGTATAAGTAAGAGGGATATGTTACTTATAAAATGGCTTTCGACTTGAGAATTTGTGATAATGTTGTGCAGATCATCGAATTACCCATCTCTGCTTGTACACATCTTCCAGACTGTGTTCTGAATGGTTCATATGTTTGCGTGTCATATTTCAGGAGTTGAAATGGTGCTGAAAGCTGCAGAAACAGAAATATTGTAGCACCAACCATCCAACTGATCACAACCTCTGTCTGTAACATTACGGCATGATGATTGGAGATTGCAATGATTTAACAAAGACTTCCAAATGATTTGTGCATTTCCAATAGAACATTTATGTGGTTAAATAATTAATGAGTTATTAATTTAACATAATATATTGTTGTATTGTTACAACGTGGTAAATGAAAACTGGCCATGAAGAGTAGGAATAAGTACAAAAATATCAAAATTGATCATGGAATATTTTCTTCAACTTGATTATTCCTTCAAATTAATGAGCTACACTAATAAAATAAAAATAATAAATGTATATTGTTTTAAAATTCCTGACCTTGTTAAAATAGCTTGCTCTTCCAATAGGTCCGACCTCATCAGTGTAGTTGAGGAAGCCAATGCTGGCCTCAGTTAAACCATAACCTTCTCTGATCTTGATCATATTAAAGCGTTTGGCAAACGCTTTCCACACATCTGTCCGAAGCCCGCTTCCTGCTGCTAGCCAAACACAGTGACAATTCTCTTCTGGAACCTACATGAAGAGGAATATTCCAATTAAAATTCAAATATTCAGCAAACGTTTTTAAACATTTAGGAGAACGTGCTTGGCATGTTTCACGAAATTTTCCTCAGAATCAGAATCAGCTTTAATTGCCAAGTATGTAACAACACACAAGGAATTTGTCTCAGACATTCATGTTGAGAATGGAGAAGAAGAAACAAACGAGAACAAAGAACAATAAACAATCAATAGGGAACTATTTCTTAGAAGAGTCACAGTTGTGCAGAGATGCAGAGTCTTTAGAGCAGTTTGAGGGCGTCAACTTCCCAACATTTTGTTAAGCTTATGCAGAGTGCACTTACCTTTTCGCGGTTCACCGTTATGTTCACTAATCCAATGACAATTGTGTAAAGGTTGCAGTTTAAAGTGACAAGCCGTGCAATAGTCAACAGTCTATATAACTAATACTGTTTGAACCAGCAGGGTGTGAGGGTGTGTTCCGACAACATCGCAAGGCAAAAAATGTTTGTTTCGCTGAGCAAGAATTTAATGACTTAATTGCAAGAGGGGGAAAAAAGTTTGAATGCCTGCTAGTTTTGATTTACATTGATCGGTAGCGCCTACCCAACGGAAGGAGCTGGAAGAGCTAGTGGCCAGGATGTGGAGGGTCCGAAAAGATACCGCCTGCTCTGCTCCAAGTCCAAGTGGCATGCAAGACTTCAAGGGTGGGTAGGGTGGTCCCAACAATCCGTTCAGCAGTTTTGATTGTCCGTTGCAGTCGGAGTTTCTCCTTTTTTGTGGCAGCCCTGTGATGGAGTTACACAGTACTGATTTGATGACCCTTGTGTAGCTCTGTCTCAGCAGCTCTTGTGACAGGCCATGCTTCCTCAAAAGTTACAGGAAGTACATCCTTTGCTGGGCTTTTTTGAAGATGGAGTTAATGCTCGTCTCCCACTTCAAGTCCTGTAAGACTATAATTCCCCCAAAAGTTGAAGGTCTCAACATTTGACACAAGACAGTTGGACAGCGTGATAGGCAGGTGTGGTGAAGGATGCCTCCTGCAGTTCAAATCATTCCTACAGACTTTGGAGTGTTCATCGCCAGGTTATGTTGACCACAACAAAGCTTCAGTCTCGCCACTTCCTGTCGATACACAGACTCGCCATATTTGATGAGGCTGATAACTGCCGTATCATCTGCAAACGTGAGGAGTTTGACAGATGGGTGTCTTGATGTGAGTCGTTTGTGTAGAGCAAGAAGAGCAGAGGGGATAGGATACAACCTTGGTGTATCCAGATGCTGAGAGAGAACGTGGATGAGGTGGTGTCCTCCAGCCTCACCTGCTGTGTTCTGCCCGTCAGGAAGTAGTAGATCCACTGGCAGATGGCAGTTGAGACGCTGAGCTGAATAAACTTGGAAGAGAGGAGTTCAGGGATGATGGTGTTAAACGCAGAGCTGATGTCCACCAACAGGATGCTTTCACAGGTTGCCTCACTGTCAAGATGGTCAAGGATGAAGTGCAGATCCATGTTGACGGCATCATCTGCAGACCTGTTAGCTCAATGGACAAAATGCAGTGGGTCCAGCTGGGGAGCTGTGACGCTCTTGAGCTGGTCCAGTACAAGGCGTACAAAGGACTTCATGACCACAGATGTCAAGGCAACAGGCCTGTAGTCATTAAGACCTGAGACTGCTACTTCTTTTTGGGACCAGTATGATAGTAGAGCATTTGAAGAAGGTAGGTTCTTCACACATTTTGAGAGTGTTGAAAATCTTTTTGAAGACAAGAGCAAGTTGGTCTGCCTTACTTTGAGGCAGGATAGAGATACAATACATTGTTAATATATTGGTATTTCCAATACTAAATGACAGCATGCACGGGTGCAGCGGTCTTAGTTCTCCAGTTTGATGCTTTTTCTTTTTCATTACAGTGCAGCTGTTTATGGATTATTTGAAAGTCACATTAACCTTTAGCATCCAGGATCTGATTGATCTGAGACTGAAGTATAATGTATCAATCAAACGAATATCAAAAGCAAAACAATATTCCGGAGGACGTTGCGAGACTACCGGGATCTTTGTGGCTCGTCAGTGTACCCAGCAAGCGACGGAGAAGGCGGAGGGAGCGAAAGCAAAAGTGAGGATGTCGGTCAGGCCTGGCTGCTAAGCTCAGGAAGTAACCTCACAGACCACCGTGACCAAGCATCTTTCTGACCAATGCAAGATCCATTATCCACAAAATGGATGAACTGGAATTACAACTCGCTATGAGTAGTTTTGTCCAGAAATGCAGTGTTATTTTCATCACAGAGACGTGGCTACATCCGCGAATCCCTGATGCTGCAGTTTTGCTAGCGGAGTGTACGCTACATTTGCAGGACAGAGCCAAAGGCTCCGGTAAGAGCAGAGGAGGGGAACTTGTGTTTATGTGCACAACGACTGGTGTTTTAACAGCAGGATCGGCACCCAATGCTCTCATGCTTTAAAGGTTCTTGCAGTCTCGTGCAGACCCTTTTATCTACTGAGGGAGGTAACGTTAGTCCTCATGGTAGCTGTCTACATCCTGCCGGATGCTAATGTTAGCACAACACTTAGCCGTTTGAACCCGGCTGTAAACAAATGGCAGCTCGCCCACCCCAATGGAGTATTTATTGTTGCTGGTGACTTCAAATTATATGCGTTTAAAGTCTGTTCTACCAAAATTCATCCAGTATGTTAAGTGTCCCACCAGAGGAGGCAACACCCTGGACCATTGTTTACTCCAACATTAAACATGCATATAGGACCACTGCCCTCCCCCATCTTCCTGGATCTGATCATCTTTGCATTTCCCTTACCCCCACATACGCCCCCCTATAAAAACAAATAAGGCTGCAAATAAAGACAATTACAACATGGTCTGAGAATGCACTTTCTCAGCATCAAGACTGTTCATCAAGTACTGTTTGGGAATTATTTGAACACCAGAACCTCCAGGAACACACAGATACTTTTCTCTTCCATATCAAAAACTGTATAGACACTGTGACTGTCAACAGACATATCTGGGATTTCCCCAAACAACAACCATGGATGACAGAAAACGAAGGCACTCCAGAGGGGTTGTAACACCGCCTTCTTGTGAGGGGACAAGGTACAATACAGCGCTGCAAGAGTTGACTTAAAGAGAGGTGTCAAAAGGAATGTTGAGGAGTGCTTCACAGAAGATAACTAAAAAAATACGTGGGAGGGATTACAACACATAAACTCCAACAAAAATAACCAGCTATGTGACGGAAACACAGACACCTTGCTGGTAGAGCAACTAATCCATTTCTTTGCCTGCTTTGAGACTGACAGATCAGATTATTTCTCATCACAACCACCTCCCATCAGCGGCACAATGATTCTTCAGGAACATGAAGTGAGATTTGTGCTCAGGACTGTAAACACCAGGATGGCTGCTGGCCCAGATAGAGTGCTGTGGAAGGTACTGAAAGCCTGTGCTGATCAGCTAACCAGTGTTTTTACAAAAATCTTCAACAGCTGCCTGCAACAATCAACCATCCCCTCTTGCCTGAAATCTGCAACATCATCCCTGTCCCAAAAAATCAGTCATTAACAGTCTAAATGATTACAGGCATGTTGCACTCATACCTGTGATTATGAAGTGCTTTGAAAAACTAGTTGCATGCCACATAAGTGGTTCACACCCTCCCTCACTCGACCCCTACCAGTTTGCCTATAGAGGACACCAGTCCACCGAGAAAGCTATTGCAACAGCTCTCCACACCGCACTGAGTCACCTGTAACACAAAGGGAACTATGTGATGATGATTTTCATAGACTTTAGCTCAACCTTTAATACCATCATCCCAGGAAATTTTGTTGACAATCTCTCCCTCCTTGGACTATCTCCTTCCATCTGCTGCTGGATTAAAGATTTTCTTACATTGTCTGTCAGACTTGGCCCACACCTAAGTTCCTCAATCACCCTCAGCACTCGGTCTCCTCAAGGTTGTTTACTGAGTCCTCTCCTATACTCTCTGTACACATATGACTGCATACCAGCCAATCCTAGCAATGCCGTCATCAAGTTTGCTGATGATACCACTATGATCGAGCTCATCTCAAAAGGAGATGAGTTTGCCTACAAAAATGAGATTGCAAATCTGCCAGAGTGGTGTTCAGCAAACAACCTCACACTAAACACCACAAAGACAAAGAAAATCCTCCTGGACTTCGGGAAGTGCGGCATGGACCAAGTCCCACTGTTCATCGATGGGGAGTATGTGGAGGGGGTCCCCTCCTTCAGATTTCTGGAATTCTACGACACAGATAAACACACCTGGACTGTAAATACCATGGCGGTCGTGAAAAAGGACTAGCAGCGACTACACTTCCTGAGAGTGGAAAGAGAGGAAGAACAATCTGAAAGCTAAGATGCTGCTGGCTTTCTGCAGAACCACCATGAAGAGCATCCTCACATACTGCATCACAGTGTGGTATGCTGGATGTACAAGAGCGGACAAGAAAGCTCTGAAAAGAGTGATTAACAGCGCCCAGAAGATCACTTGCTGCTGTCTGCTCTCCTTGAGAACATTGGAAGTCTCGATATCACATGAGAGGCACTAACATTGTTAAGCACTCTTCCCATCCTGATTACCCCCTGTTTAACGTGCTGCCCTCTGGCAGGCTTTACAGGTCCCAAAAAACACGGACAAGCTGTCCCAAAGTCAGCTTTTTCCACTAGCGGTATCAATACCTTGAACTTAAGACCACAAAACATAGCAGTTCTGTAATCTAAAATTATGCAACTGCACTTTCTTCCATCCATCCATCCATCCATCCATCCATCCATCCATCTTCTTTCTATCCTCACGAGGGTCGTGGGGAGTGCTGGAGCCTATCCCAGCTGTCAACAAGCAGGAGGCGGGGTACACCCTGAACTGGTTGCCAGCCAATCGCAGGGCACATTGAGACAAACAGTCACCCTCACAAATACACCTAGGGGCAATTTGGAGTGTCCAATTAATGTTGCATGTTTTTGGGATGTGGAAGGAAACTGGAGTGCCCAGAGAAAACCCACGCAGGCATTGGGAGAAAATGCAAACTCCCCACAGGCGGGGCCGGGATTGATCTCGGGTCCTCAGAACTGTGAGGCCAAAGCTTTAACCGTACTATTTGCCATATTAAACACATTTGACCTTTCTCAACATTAAAACAAACTCACATTCAAGGTCACATCTTCAATCTGGTAATCTCTAAGGAGGTTGAAATTCTATCAATTGAATTTTTGTGTACGTTTTGAATTAGATATTCTTCAGTTTTTCAGAAAACCTCTACCTCTGTTAAAAAAAAAAAAAAGTACATAAATGACAGTATTGCTATTAAGTTTATGGAAACTGTAGCTGTGCCACAGACTGTGAATGCTGACACAGTTGATAAACTTTTGGACAATTTCACCGCAAAAATGTTAAATTCCATAAATGGTGTCGTTCCTGTTAAAACCAAGACCATCTTGAGGTGACCTAGAACACTGGAAGAGCAGAATGATGGTCAAGAGCTCTAATTCTAAGTGTAGGAAAGCAGAACATAATTGGAGAAAAACTAAACTCCAAATTGACCAAGACCTCTACAGACAGTCTTCCTAATTTTAACCAAGATTTAGACAGGTCGAGACAACAACAGTTCTCCAAAATTATCTTCAACTTCAATAAGCCATGCACTGTGTTTGTTGTGGTTGAAAAGATCACAAGCCCTCCGAAACAGATAACTCCAGAATGCGTTACAGCTGGTAAATGCAATGAGTTTGCCAGTTGTTTTAGTGAAAAAAAAATAAAGTCCATCAAGTTAAATATCAGTAAAATGATGAAAATATTCTACATCTGAAGCCACTAAGGGAAAGTTCCCTTGCTATGTCAGAATTTGATATGGTTGACCAAAAAACTGTTGCGAAAACGGTTCAGCAGCTGAAACAATCAACGAGCTCTCTTGACTCAATACCATTAGATTTTTTTCAAAACTACTGTCATGTCAGTACTCGCTGATTTGCAGTAAATAATCTCATTGTCCACTTCAGTCTGACGATTTCCCTGAAATTCTTAAAGTAGCTGCCATTAAGACCCTTTGAAAAAAGGAGCGCTGGACGCTTCCATGTTAGCAAGCTATAGAACCAACTCGAATCTCCCTTTCATAGCCAAGATTTTAATGAAAGTTATTTTTTAATGAAAATGATTTTAATGAAAGTTATTTATTCAACTCAGCAATTTCTTGAATTCAAATTGACTTTTTGAAAAATATCATCCAGGTATTCAAACTCATCACGGCACAGAATTTGCTCTTATCAAAGTTTTCAATGATGTAAGGCTTAATAATGACTCGGGAAAGGTGTCAATTTTGGTCGTGTTGGATCTCAGTGTGGATTTTGATATGGTAGCTCATAATATACTGCTCAACGTGTTGGAAACGTGGGTAGGACTAAATGGAACAGTCCTTAAATAGTTCAGGTCCTACCTGGATAGAATAATTTATTTTGAAACCGTTGGAAGTGACCTATGGCAGGGCTAGCCAACCCACGGCTCTTGAGCTGCATGCAGCTCTTTGCCTGTTTTCATGCGGCTCTCGTGAAGGCATGAAAGCATATCAAAGTCCTGTTTTATAATGTGTGTGCTTCACGTGCTTTGCTTGAGTTCAATACGGTGGGAGGGGTATTGTGACAAGTTAAGTGTGTGTGGGCATGTACGCCGATGTGTGACTGAGATGGGACAGGAGGCGTGTGTAGCGTAGAGTAAGAAGGAATAAAGAGCGTGAGAAGGTGTGAGTGTGAGTAAAAGTTTAGTGACAGAAACCAGGGAAGAAGTCTAAAGGAGTCAATAAAGATATTCAACCAGCAAATCAGTCGTGCCATTATTGTTCCCATCACCCAGCTCAGCTGTGCAACGAGATAATTATGTTAATCCTGAGGGAGAGAACCTCGGCCCAAGAAAAGATGTCTCTCCAGCATCTCCCGACAGGTGATCATAGCAGGAAATGTTAACACGGTATTTTGGCAAAACTGGCATATGCATTGAATGAAAATAGCTCAAAGTTTCCCAGTCAGATCGTGATCTTTGGAGGAAATGGGAAATTTCACTCTCAAAGTGGCTGGGAAAAATGCATAATCAATCAAAAAATATGTGGATAAACACAGGACATTTTTACCAGAGTGGGAGAGCTCATATTTTTTTGATAAGCGGAACAGCAAGCCACTCTGCTTTTTGTGTCAGACGTCTATTGCACATTTCACGGCTTCAGATCTTCACTTCAGCTCACTACATACTAACATTGACCTTGAGTTTCCAAAAGGGACTGAACTTCACAGTCACAAGTTAGTCACTTTGAAAAATCACACAGAAAAGCAGAAGCAAGTTTTAAAATCCATCCATCCATCAATTTTCTGAGCCGCTTATCCTCACAGGATTCACGGGAGTGCTGGAGCCAATCTCAGCTGTCATCGGGCAAGAATCAGAGTCCACCCTGAACTGGTTGCCAGCCATTCTCAGGGCACATGGAGACAGACAATAGCCGCACTCACAATCACACCTAGCCAAAAAAAATTTCAGTTTCCAATTAATGCATGTTTTTGGGATGTGGGAGGAAACCAGAGTGCCCGGAGAAAACCCACAAAGGCACAAGGAGAACATGCAAAATTCACACAGGTGGGGCCGGGATTGAAACCTGGTCCTCAGAACTGTGAGGCCAATGTCGACAGCTGGCCACCCTGCCCCCCAGTTTTTAAAATAAATAATGAATCATCCACAGACCAACGCTTGCATAGTGTCAGCTGGCTTGGAACATTGCAAGGGCCAAAAAACTAAAATAAAAGCTAAATTATTTTGAAAAATGCCCTGGTGATGTTGCTGAAAATGTTGCTAAAATGTGTCCTGAAAACAACTTAAAGAAATGGTGTCAGAACTTGAACTCTCCCGCCACTCTGTTGAACAGAGAATATTAAACATGAGCATGGCAATTGATTCATAGTTGCACTGAGACCTCCAATCATGAGTGTATTGTCGTGTTGCAAAAGATGAGAGTTGTGACAAACAAGACAGGACTTGTTTGAACAGGTAATTCGTCTGTGTGAGAAAGTGCACACAATTTTAATTTTTGAAAATTACTGGCCTGTGGTCTTAGTAGTTTGTAGTAAGGCAAAGCAAATTTATTTGTATAGCACATTTCATACACAATGTAACTCAATGTGCTTTGCATGATTAAAAGTATTTGAAAAGAAAGACAAAAAAAAAATATATATCTTCTTCTTCTTTTCCTCTCGGCTTGTCCCGTTAGGGGTCGCCACAGCATATCATCTTTTTCCATCTTAGCCTATCTCCTGCATCTTCCTCTTTAACCCCAACTCCCCTCATGTGTTCCCTCACCACATCCATAAACCTTCTCTTTGGTCTTCCTCTCGCTCTTTTGCCTGGCAGCTCCATCCTCAGCACCCTACCACCAATATACTCACTCTCTCACCTCTGAACATCTCCAAACCATCGAAGTCTGCTCTCTCGAATCTTGTCTCCAAAACATCCAACTTTGGCTGTCCCTTGAATGAGCTCATTTCTAATCCTATCCAACCTGCTCACTCCAAGCGAGAACTTCAGCATCTTCATTTCTGCTACTTCCAGTTCTGCTTCCTGTTGTTTCTTCAGTGCCACCGTCTTTAATCCGTACATCATGGCCGGCCTCAGCACTGTTTTGTAAACTTTGCCCTTCATCCGAGCAGAGACTCTTCCCCCAGCTGTTCCAACCCTGCTTGGACCTGTTTCTTCACTTCCTTACCACACTCACCATTGCTCTGGATTGTTGACCCTAAATATTTGAAGTCCTCCAACCTCGCTATCTCTTCTCCCTGTAGCCTCACTCTTCCCCCTCCACTTTTCTCATTCACGCACATATATTCTGTTTTACATCATGGTCCAAGGGCATTCCAGTCTAACCTCATTTGTCAGCCTATCCATTACCACTGCAAACAAGAATGGGCTCAGCGTGGAACCCTGATGCAGTCCCACCTCTACCTTAAATTCTTCTGACACACCAACGGCCCATCTCACCGCTCTTCTGCTACCCTCATACATGTCCTGTACTATTCTAACATATTTCCCCGCCACACCAGACTTGTGCATGCAGTACCATAGTTCCTCGCTTGGTACTCTCTCATAGGCTTTCTCTAGGTCTACAAAGATACAATGGAGCTCCTTCTGACCTTCTCTGTACTTTTCCACTAGCATCCTCAAGGCAAATAGTGCAGGTTCTCTTTCTAGGCATGAAACCATACTGTTGCTCGCAGATACTTCTATCCTGAGTCTCGCTTCCACTACTCTTTCCCATAACTTCATTGTGTGGTTCATCATCTTTATTCCTCTGTAATTTCCACAGTTCTGAACATTGCTTTTGTTCTTAAAAATGGGGACTAGAACACTTTTCCTCCATTCTTCTGGCATCTTCTCTCTCACGAGTATTCTATTGAATAAGTTGGTCAAAAACTCCACAGTCACCTCACCAAATTGCTTCCATACCTCCACTGGTATGTCATCGGGACCAACTGTCTTTCCATTTTTCATTTTGTACAGTGCCTTTCTAACTTTTCCCTTCCTAAAAAGCCACTTGCTGGTCATTGACACTTGCCTTTTCTATTCTACCGTATCTCCCATTTTTTTCATTTATTAGCTTCTCAAAGTACCATGGCCATTTCCGGTTCACCGTTCGCGGCCCCACATATTTGAGGATCTTGCTCTCCAATTTTCATTTTTTTTAAAGTACTGTATTTTCACAATTGTAGAGGTTTTAATTTGTCTTCCAAATGGAGGAGGTACCATATTAGACAAGGAGCGTTACAATGTGAATTTTCAAACGTTGTTCTGTGACTTGTCTAACAAAAACACACGCTGGTTACACTGTTGGCATGCATGCCAGCACGTGTTTTAGTGTGTATATAAATTAGAAAAAAAATAAAACAACTTGGAGCATAAAATCTGTAAATATACTGTGTCGCGAACGGTGAACCGCGAATGGGCAAGGCCACACTGTCGTGCGCATTATACATCGGTATCAGGGCAAATGGAGAAAAAAATACGCATACATTTTATAAACCTATGCCGCTCTGTAGCGGTTATAAAAAAAATGTACACTTGGATTCATGAAATGCTATCACTACTCAGTGGTTCTAAAAAAAAAAAAAAAAAAAAAAAAAGGGTAGCCAACACTTCCATTCCAATATGACAGGGGTATGTATGATTGCATATATACAGTGAACAAAATAAGTATTTGAACACCCTGCTATATTGCAAGTTCACCCACTTAGAAATCATGGAGCGGTCTGAAATTTTCATCGCAGGTTCATGTCCACTGTGAGAGAGATAATCTGAAAAGAAAAATCCATAAATCACAAAGTATGATTTTTTTTTAACAATTTATTTGTGCCATACAGGTGCAAATAAGTATTTGAACACCTGTCGATCAGCTAGAATTCTGACACTCAAAGACCTGTTAGTCCGCCTTTAAAAGTCCACCTCCACTCCATGTATTATCCTGAATCGGATGCACTAGTGTTAGGTTGTTAGCTGCATAAAGACACCTGCCCACCCCATACAATCAGTAAGACTCAAACTTGTAACATGGCCAAGACCAAAGAGCTGTCCAATGACACCAGAGTCGAAATTGTACAACTCCACACGGCTGGAAAGGGCTACAGAGAAATTGCCAAGCAGCTTGGTGAAAAAAGGTCCACTGTTGGACCAATCATTAGAAAATGGAAGAAGCTAAACATGACGATCAATCTCAATCGGAGTGGAGCCCCATGCAAGATACCTCCTCGTGGGATCCCAATGATCCTTAGAAAGGTGAGGAATCAGCCCAGGACTACATGACAGGACTTGGTTAATGACTTGCAAAGAGCTGGTTCCACCATTTCCAAGGTGACTGTTGGTAATACACTAAAACGTCATGGTTTGAAATCATGCATGGCACGCAAGGTTCCCCTGCTTAAAGCAGTACATGTCAAGGACCGTCTTCAGTTTGCCAATGACGATCTGGATGACACAGAGGAGTCAAGGGAGAAATATTTGTGGTCAGATGAGACCAAAATTGAACTTTCTGGTCATACTTCCACTCACCGTTTGGTGGAAGACCAATGATAAATTCCATCCCAAGAACACTATACCTACTATGAAGCATGGGGGTGGTAGCATCATGCTTCAGAGGTGTTTTTCTTCAGGACGACTGCACTGTATTAAGGAGAGGATGGCCGCAGGCTTGTATTGTGAGATTTTGGGGAAAAACCCGTTTCCCTCAGTCAGAGCATTGAAGATGGGTCATGGCTGGGTCTTTCAACATGACAATGACGCAAAGCATACAGCCAGGAAAACCAAGGAGTGGCTCGATAAGAAGCAAATCAAGGTTCTGGCGTGGCTTAGCCATTCTCCAGACCTAAACCCAATCTTTGGAGGGACCTGAAACTCTGTGTTCCTCAGCAACAGCCCAGACACCTGTCTGATTTAGCGAAGATCTGTGTGGAGGAGTGGGCCAAAATCCCTCCTGGAGTGTGTGCAAACCTGGTGAACAACTACAGGAAACGTTTTGTAAACTGCTCTGAAATCCTTCCTCTGTAATTGCAAACAAAGGCTACTGTACCAAATATTTACATTGGTTTTCTCAGGTGTTCAAATACTTATTTGCAGCTGTATCACACAAATAAATCAATTAAAAAAAAATTTATATTGTGATTTCTGGATTTTTGTTTTTAGATTGTCTCTTTCACAGTGGACATGCACCTACAATGAATATTTCAGACCCCTTTATGGTTTCTAAGTGGAAGAACTTGCAATACAGGGTGTTCAAATACTTATTTTCTTCACTGAATGTACAGTTGTCCTCATAAGTTAAAATATCTTGGCAGCATGGGTGAACTATTTTAATTTGACTCATGACTTAGTAACAAACATTCATTTATGGTTATGTTTTGAATGGATTGTCGGCACCAACCTACCCACCCTTAAGGACTTGCACGCCACTTTAACTAGGACCAGAGCGGGCAGGATCCTTTTGGACCTCCCACATCCTGTCCACCAGCTCTTCCAGGTCCTACCAATCAATGGAAAGCAAAACTAGCAGGCATTTAAACAGTTTTTTCCCTCTTGCAATTATATCATAAAATTCTTGATGAGCAGACCTATTATTTTATCACTTGCGCCGTTGTTGGGGCACACCCCCCCTTCCTGCTTGGTCCAATCAGTACTAGTTTTAATAATATATACTGTGGATTATCACACGATTTGTAACTTTAGACAGCGTCCTTTGTACAATTGTCATTGCACTGGTCTATACCAGTGAACAGGTAAGGACACTTTACTTAACAGCTTAACATAATGTGGGGCATTCACGCACTCTTAACTGCTCTAAATCGTTGCCGCACTCTTACTGCATCTTTGCACAACTGTGACTCTTATCAGAAATAGTTCCCTATTAATTGAATGTCTATATTGTTCTTCATTCTTGTTAATTTTTGTTCTTCTTCTCAGTACTCAACATGAATGTCGTACCAGGGTGACACTGACTGCGGGCGAAAAAAATCCTTGCGTTGTTACATGCTTGGCCATTAAATCTGATTCTGATTTCATGATAATGCTTTCCTGAAATGCATTTCCATCTCTATCCTTAATCACCCTTACCTGCTGCACATCCTTCCCATTTCTATCCCTCTGTCTGGCTAACCTGTAGAGATCCTTTTCTCCTTCTTTCGTGTCCAATATATGTATACAGTGAAGAAAATAAGTATTTAGTAGGTGCATGTCCACTGTGAGAGAGATAATCTAAAAAGAAAAATCCAGAAATCACAATGTATGAATTTTTTAATGATTTATTTGTGTGATACAGCTGCAAATGAGTATTTGAACACCTGTCTATCAGCTAGAATTCTGACCCTCAAAGACTTGTTAGTCCACCTTAAAACGTTCACCTCCACTCCATCTATTATCCTGAATCAGATGCACCTGTCAGGTCGTTGCTGCATAAAGACACCTGTCCACCCCATACAATCAGTAAGACTCAAACTTGTAACATGGCCAAGACCAAAGAGCTGTCCAAAGACACCAAATTGTACAACTCCACACGGCTGGAAAGGGCTACGGAAAAATTGCCAAGCAGCTTGGTGAAAAAAGGTCCACTGTTGGAGCAATCATTAGAAAATGGAAGAAGCTAAACATGACGGTCAATCTCAATCGGAGTGGAGCCCCATGCAAGATATCATCTCGTGGGGTCTCAATGATCCTTACAAAGGTGAGGAATCAGCCCAGGACTACACAACAGAACTTGGTCAATGACCTGAAAAGAGCTGGGACCACCATTTCCAAGGTGGGTGTTGGTAATACACAAAGACGTTATGGTTTGAAATCATGCATGGCACAGAAGGTTCCCCTGCTTAAACCAGCACATCAAGGCCCATCTAAAGTTTGCCAATGACCATTTGGATGATGAGGATTCATGGGAGAAAATTTAGTGGTCAGATGAGACCAAAATTGAACTTTTTGGTCATAATTCCACTAACCGTGTTTGGAGGAAGACAAATGATGAGTTCCAATCCCAACAACACCATTCCTACTGTAAAGCATGGGGCTGGTAGCATCATGCTTTGGGGTGTTTTTCTGCACATGGGACAAAATGACTGCACTGTATTAAGGAGAGGATGACCACTGCCATGTATTGTGAGATTTTGGGGAACAACCTCTTTCTCTCAGTCAGAGCATTGAAGATGGGTTGTAGATGGGTTTCATCATGACAATGACCAAAGACCATTTGTGTGCAGCATAATTGCTAAATGTTTGGTTCACCATGTTTGCTTATGACTCTGCACTCCACTATTTGATCTGAGTCAGTTGATCTCAGTAGTACTCGATTCTTCTTGTAACAGGCATGTGATTTGACCGAATGAAAGATAGCCGGGAGTCTGGGGGCTGCAAGCAAGATTAAAGGATGATCAAAGGATGATCACCAAATTTAACGTGCAAGTTTTACAAATTGTATTTTGAATGAAATATATCTTGTACATCTTTGAATAAATGCTATTCTGTTTTCAAAATGTACACAATATGATCGTTCATTATTTAGGTGCATACCTTTACCCCCAAAAATTACAAATTCAAATATAAATTCAACTCAATAAACTACTAGAACTGAAACCAAATTGAAATTCAGATTTGCATCATGGCATGCAAGCGTGCTTCCAAAGCATTTATATCGTACCCATTCAAAAAATTTTAATTTCTTGTTTTTGTAAATGATTGAAACGCATGAATTTGACAATTATTAATTATTTATCGCTTCTGAACTCTCACCTCTTTATTGACTACCCTCTCTGCAACTGGGGTTGGTTGTTTCAGTGGATCTTGCCTCTTAATACCGATAGTAGTGGACGTAAACAAGGGATGAATTCCGTAAGGTTTGTTGGCTTTGGTTTGAAATCCAAATGTACCAGCTTTGGAAAAGTTCGTTTTCCTTACTTCAAGTTGTTTGACGCGTTTTTGTCTTTTCGTGTGAACTTCCAATGCCTTGAAACCTTGCTAAACAGATTGCTAACTTCCTTCTTTCCAACTATTTCTCGTTCCATCCAATTGCATCGGAATTTATTTTTGACATATCTATCAATTTCTCTCACTTGAGAGGCGTCTTTCCTCTTGACCGCCGCCATGGTGTTCACTTGCAAATACAGTCACTCCCATTTGAAAAATGTACGGGTGTGGTCAGTCAGGCCCGCAGGTATAAACTTGTAGGTGTCGTCCACCAGTCATGTCCGCAGATATAAAGTAACGAGTGTGATAAGGGATGGAATCTCAAGGCCTTAAAGTAACTTACCGAGTTGCTATACTCGGGTATGTAGTTGTTACCTAATACCATAATCATAATTTGACACTGCACAGACTGAGACAGACATTTTTAAAGAGGTCAATAAACATTCAATTTCAAAACGAAATATATAATCAAATCATTTTATTTCATCATGATGTACTGTTATAATCTAGCGTAATTTACAGCGGTATCTATTGTCAATCCATTGATGAAAGCTAGCAGTAGATGATCTATATCTTCCTAAAGCATGTGCAGGGGAAAAGTTTTCAACTTCAAGATAACGCAGCACCACGGGAGAAAATGACCGTTCACATTTAGATACATGGACAGACTAATCTAACGTTAGAACTTAGATCAAGTCAAAGTAAATCACAATCTCATACTTATTGTAGTTAGATACTCAAACATTACCTGTATTAAATCCCAGAGATGTTTTCAGTGTAAATGAATTTTCTTTGACATGGCTCATGATGTTGATGACTTTCGATGTAAATGCATTTGCATTACGTGAAAAAGCTCGGAACATGTGCTTTTGGCATAAGCTCCGAACATGCTCAGTATGGTTAACTTGCATTTCCTGTTTCCTGGTGAATATTGATTGTTTAGGATTAGGCTTATTTTGTTACTAAGGTTTATGAAAGTAACACGGAAATTAATGTCAAGACTAATGTTCCCTCTAATTTTTTTACATGTCTGAGCAAACACACTAAGCCCGTGAGCACTCCCTTTGAGCACTGGGAGGAACATCAGAAGTATGCACTGTGGTCAGATCAGTGTCATCCATTGAAGCTACATGGCTCATTCAAAGATTCAGATTACACCATTTACATTCCCATCAGAACATTTTTAAGAACATATTTGTGTTTTTGCAAACTTTCAATAAAGATGTCAACAAACAAAAAGATACATTGCTAACCAAACCAAGCCAACTATGAACTATAAATTTGATCGCTTTCAACTTTGTTTCTTTTTTTTTTTTAACCCACAATGATATGCCTGTCTCTTTTTCTTGGTGTAAAACTGAATTATTGATGGCAGAATATCTTTAGCAATGCATGTTGAAAGCTAAATGATGCTCCCAAACAGTTTTAATGTTGATTTTATGTTGCCTCCTATATTTAAAATACAGAATTAGCTTTTTGTGCACTTTATTGTCTGTGCTTTCATCCTCGATGAGCCTTTGCCGTGGTGGAATTTTAATATTATACACCATTCAATCCTGTACTTTCTACTTTGGCTTCAGACGAGACCTTTTTTTACTCAAAAAAATAGAAACTCTTATCTAGTTTCACCACTCTTTCTTCTATTATTCACATACCCCGACATTTATTAAGGCAACAGCCTTACTTTTTTTATTTTATTTTTACCATTATTATCGAGAGTAAACGTAAGCAGCATGTCTAACTCTCTTTGCTCTACGTTGCCCAGACTGTGTTCCGAACTAAAGCACTGATGGTGGAGGGTGTTTGTAATTATGAGTGTACCCGGAGGGGGGCGGTGTCAGGTAAACTAGTAGGCTGAGCAGCAGAGCGTGTGCTTCCGTATTAACCCTCTCTGGACCAAATGAAATTTTGCAGAGAGAAAAATCTGATACTTTCAGAAAATTATACTCTGGACTTGAAATTTTCAATTATATTAAACCTGCTGCAAATTTGCAACCCCTGCCCAGAAATGGTTAAAAAAAAGGCTGTGGTACACTGCACTGGATCAGTTTTCATGTGGCTGAGAATGTGCAACAATGTGGTCAAGACTCCACAAAATAAGCAAAGTCTTTCAATTTTTATGTATTTCCACTCGTAACAAATTTTATACGCATGATTTTTTTGTGCTTGACTATGCAGGGTTGCGAGTGCAATGGCATGCTGCAAATGGCCCCATAAACTGCCTTGTATACACCAAGCGTTTTCATTAAACAGCCGAGTATCAAATTTTGCCCCTCGCTTGCAAAAGTTGTATAGGAAAATGAACGAGTGTCGATTCTGGCACGGGTTATGGTTGGAATATTGCATAAAAACAGATTTTGTTTTTTAACAACGCAATTTAAAGACGGAATTCCGCCTATAAACAGAAAAAAATCACATCTCTGTTGTAATCACGGTGTGGGACATTTACAATAAATCTGGCTGAGCAAAGATGTGTGTGTCAGGAGGGAATGATGTTCATGTGTAAGATGTGGCTCTTGGGCTGTCTCATGTGTATGTAACAGTAAAAAAATGTGGCTCTTGATCTCTGACTGGTTGGCCACCCCTGACCGATGGGTTACCTCAAGGGCCAGTTCTTGGACCCCTCCTGTCCAGCCTCTTTATGCTACCCTTGGTGCAAATTCTTCAGAACTTTAATTTTGACTATCATAGCGATGCAAATGGGCTTACAGCCATGTTACCCTGAGAACGTCAGATCTCGGGAGCTAAGCAGGTTTGCCCCTGGTTAGTGCTTGGATGGTGCTATCACCTTCTCCCCCTGCCTAAATGCAAAGGAGTTGCGTCAGGAAGGGTATCTGGCATAAAAAAAAAAAAAAACTGTGCCAGACAAATATGTGCATTCATCTGAGATGACACGCTGTGGCGACCCCTAACGGGACAAGCCGAAAGAAAAAGAAGAAGATGACAGCTATGCTGATCTTCTTCTTTTCCTTTAGGCTTGTCCCGTTAGGGGTCGCCACAGCGTGTCATCTTTTGCCATCTTAACCTATCTCCTGCATCTTCCTCTCTAACTCCAACTGCCCTCATGTCTTCCCTCACCACATCCATAAACCTTCTCTTTGGTCTTCCTCTCGCCCTTTTGCCTGGCAGCTCCATCCTCAGCACCCTACCACCAATATACTCACTCTCTCGCCTCTGAACATGTCCAAACCATTGAAGTCTGCTCTCTCGAACCTTGTCAGCAAAACATCCAACTTTGGCTGTCCCTCGAATGAGCTCATTTCTAATCCTATCCAACCTGCTCACTCTGAGCGAGAACCTCAACATCTTCATTTCTGCTCCCTCCAGTTCTGCTTCCTGTTGTTTCTGCAGTGCCACCGTCTCTAATCCCTACATCATGGCCGGCCTCACCACTGTTTTGTAAACTTTGCCCTTCATCCTAGCAGAGACTCTTCTGTCACATAACACACCAGACACCTTTCGCCAGCTGTTCCAACCTGCTTGGACCCGTTTCTTCACTTCCTTACCACACTCACCATTGCTCTGGATTGTTGACCCTAAATATTTGAAGTTGTCCACCCTCGCCATCTCTTCTCCCTGTAGCCTCACTCTTCCCCCTCCACTTTTCTCATTCACGCACATATATTCTGTTTTACTTTGGCTAATCTTCATTCCGCTCCTTTCCAGTGCATGCCTCCATCTTTCTAATTGTTCCTCTGCATGCTCCCTGCTTTCACTGCATATCACAATATCATCTGCGAACATCATGGTCCAAGGGGATTCCAGTCTAACCTCATCTGTCAGCCTATCCATTACCACTGCAAACAGAAGGGGCTCAGAGCTGATCCCTGATGCAGTCCCACCTCAACCTTAAATTCCTCTGTCACACCTAAGGCACACCTCACCATTGTTGTGCTGCCATCATACATGTCCTGTACTATTTTAACATACTTCCCTGCCACACCAGACTTACGCATGCAGTACCACAGTTCCTCTCTTGGTACTCTGTCATAGGCTTTCTCTAGATCCACAAAGACACAATGTAGCTCCTTCTGACCTTCTCTGTACTTTTCCACTAGCATCCTCAAGGCAAATAATACATCTGTGGTACTCTTTCTAGGCATGAAACCATACTGTTGCTCGCAGATACTTACTTCTGTCCTGAGTCTAACCTCCACTACTCTTTCTCATAACTTCATTGTGTGGCTCATCAACTTTATTCCTCAATAGTTCCCACAGCTCTGAACATCCCCTTTGTTCTTAAAAATGGGAACTAGAACACTTTTCCTCCATTCTTCAGGCATCTTTTCGCCCGCTAGTATTCTGTTGAATAAGTTGGTCAAAAACTCCACAGCCATCTCTCCAAATTGCTTCCATACCTCTACCGGTATGTCATCAGGACCAACTGCCTTTCCATTTTTCATCCTTTGAAGTGCCTTTCTGACTTCTCCCTTAGTAATCATTGCCACTTCCTGGTCCTTCACACGTGCCTCTTCAACTCTTCCTTCTCTCTCATTTTCTTCATTCATCAACTTATCAAAGTATTCTTTCCATCTATTTAGCACACAACTGGCACCAGTCAACACATTTCCATCTCTATCCTTAATCACCCTTACCTGCTGCAGATCCTTCCCATCTCTATCCCTGTCTGGCCAACCTGTAGAGATCCTTTTCTCCTTCTTTCGTGTCCAACCTGGTGTACATGTCTTCATATGCCTCTTGTTTAGCCTTTGCCACCTCTACCTTTGCCCTACGTCGCATATTGATGTACTCCTTTCGCCTCTCCTCAGTCCTCTCAGTATCCCACTTCTTCTTCGCTAATCTCTTTCCTTGTATGACTCCCTGTATTTTGGGGTTCCACCACCAAGTCTCCTTCTCCCCTTTCCTACCAAAAGACACACCAAATACTCTCCTGCCTGTCTTTCTGATTACCTTGGCTGTCGTAGTCCAGTCTTCCGGGAGCTTCTGCTGTCCATCGAGAGCCTGTCTCACCTCTTTCCGAAAGGCCCCACAACATTCTTCCTTTCTCAGCTTCAACCACATGGTTCTCTGCTCTACCTTTGTCTTCTTAATCTTCCTACCCACCACCAGAGTCATCCTACACACTACCATCCTATGCTGTCGAGCTACACTCTCCCCTACCACTACTTTACAGTCAGTAATCTCCTTCAGATTACATCGTCTGCACAAAATATAATCCACCTGCGTGCTTCTCCCTCCGCTCTTGTAGGTCACTATATGTTCCTCCCTCTTCTGGAAATAAGTGTTCACTACTGCCATCTCCATCCTTTTTGCAAAGTCCACCACCATCTGCCCTTCAAAGTTCCTTTCCTGGATGCCGTACTTACCCATCACTTCTTCATCGCCCCTGTTTCCTTTACCAATATGTCCATTACAATCTGCACCAATCACAACTCTCTCGTTGTCTGGGATGCTCAGAACTACTTCATCTAGTTCCTTCCAGAATTTCTCTTTCAACTCTAGGTCACATCCTACCTGTGGTGCATAGCCGCTAACCACATTATACATAACACCCTCAATTTCAAATTTTAGTCTCATCACTCGATCTGATACTCTTTTCACCTCCAAGACATTCTTAGCCAGCTCTTCCTTTAAAATAACCCCTACTCCATTTCTCTTCCCATCTACTCCGTGGTAGGATAATTTAAACCCTAATCCTAAACTTCTAGCCTTACTACCTTTCCACCTGCTCTCTTGGATGCACAGAATATCAACCTTTCTCCTAATCATCATGTCAACCAATTCCTGAGCTTTTCCTGTCATAGTCCCAACATTCAAAGTCCCTACACTCAGTTGTAGGCTCTGTGCATTCCTCTTTTTCTTCTGACGATGGATCTGGTTTCCTCCTCTTCTTTGTCTTCTACCCACAGTAGCTGAATTTCCACCGATGCCCTGCAGGTTAGCAGTGCCGGGGGCGGGCGTTGTTAACCCGGGCCACGACCGATCCGGTATGGGATTCTTTAGATGAACGCTCATATTTATTTGGCACAATTTTTACGCCGGATGCCCTTCCTGACGCAACCCTCTGCATTTATCTGGGCTTGGGACCGGCCTACAGATTGCACTGATTTGTGTCCCCCATAGGGCAAATGACAGCTATGCTGATGACATGGTTATATTTATCAGTGTCTCCAGATACTGTAGCTCGCAGTTCTGAAAACGGGTTCAAATCCTAGCCCTGCCTGTGTTGAGTTTGCCTGTTTTTCCCGTGCCTATCTGAGCACTCCTGTTTCCTCCCACATCCCAAAATGGTAGGTTAATTGAAGACTCTTAATTGCCTGAATGTTTGAATGTATGTGTGAATGGTTGTTTTTTTCTATGTGCCCTGCAACTGGCAGGCAACCAAGTTCAGGGTGTACCTCACCTCTTGTTTAGAGACAGCTGGGATGGGCTCCAGCATTTCCACAACCATTGTGAGGATAAACAGCTCAGAAAATGGATGGATAAACACAAACATGCTGGAGAAAAAAAATACTTAATTTTCAATTGCACGATTAAACTGACATGATTTTCCCCTCTTTTCCTTGGAAGAAATCAAATCATGTTTTAGTTTAACACACTTTTGGAAAGAAGTAAGACAGGCTCTCGATGGACAGGAGGAGCTCCTGGAAGACTGGACGACTACAACCAAGGTGATCAGAGAGCCAGGCAGGAGAGTACTTGGGGTGTCTTCTGGTAGGAAAGGGGAGAAGGAGACCTGGTGGCAGAACCCCAAAATATGGGAAGTCATACAAGGAAAGAGATTAGCAAAGAAGAAGTGGGAAACTGAGCAGACTGAGGAGAGGCGAAAGGAATACATTGAGATGCGACGTAGTGCAATGGTAGAGGCAGTGAAAGCTAAACAAGAGGGATATTACGACATATACACCTGGTTGGACACCAAAGAAGGAGAAAAGGATCTCTACAGGTTGGCCAGACAGAGGGATAGCAATGAGAAGGATGTGCAGCAGGTAAAGGTGATTAAGGACAAAGATGGAAATGTGTTGACTGGTGCTATTAGTGTGCTCAATAGATGGAAAGAATACATGGAAAACTTGATGAAGAAAATGAGAGTGAAGGAAGAGAAGAATAGACAAGTGTGAAGGACCAGAAAATGGTAATGATTCGTAAGTGGGAAGTAAGAAAGGCACTCAAGATGATGAAAAATGGAAAGGCAGTTGGTCCTGATAGCATACCTGTGGAGGTATGGAAGCAATTTGGAGGGGTGGCTGTGAAGCTTCTTCAACAGAATATTAGCAGGCGAGAAAATGCGTGAAGAATGGAGGAGAAGTGTCCTAGTTACCATTTTATTGAACAAAGGTGATGTGCAGAGCTGTGGGAACTATAGAGGAATAAAGTTGATGAGCCACAAAATGAAGTTATATGAAAGAGTAATGGAGGCTAGACTCAGGACAGAAGTAAGTATCTGCGGGACACAGTATGTTTTCAAGCCTAGAAAGAGTACCACAGATGCATTATTTGCCTTGAGGGTGCAGTGGAAAAGTACAGAGAAGGTCAGAAGGAGCTACATTCTGTCTTTGTGGCTCTAGAGAAAGCATATGACAGAGTACCAAGAGAGGAACTGTGCAACTGCATGCGTAAGGGTGGTGTGGCTGAGAAATGTGTTAGACTAGTAAAAGACATGTATGAGAGCAGCAGAACAGTGGTGAGGTGTGCCGTCGGCGGAACAAAGAATTTAAGGTGGTGACAGAACTGAATCAGGCATCAGCTCTGAGCCCCTTCCTGTTTTGACTTGAAATACTTGGGGTCAACATTACAGAGCAATGGTGAGTGTGGTAAGGAGGTGAAGAAACGGGTCCAAGCAGGTTGGAACAGCTTTTGGAAGGTGTCTATTGTTATGTGACAGAAGAGTCTCTGGTAGGATGAAGGAAACGTTGATAAAACCGTGGCGAGGCAAGCAATGATGTACGGATTAGAGACGGTGGCACTGAAAAAACAATTGGAAGCAGAGATGGAGGTGCCAGAAATTAAGATGTTGAGGTTCTCTCTCGGAGCGAGCAGGTTGGATAGGATTAGAAATGAGCTTATTAGAGGGAGACCGAAAGTCCGAAGTTTTGGTGACAAGGTTCAGGAGAGCAGACGTGGATGGTTTGGACATGTCCAGAGGCGAGAGAGGGAGTATCTTTGTAGAAGGTTGTGGAGGATGGAGCTGCCAGGCAAAAGTGCGAGAGGAAAACCAAAGAGAAGGTTGATAGATGTTGTGAGCGAAGACATGAGGGCAGTTGGTGTTAGAGAGGAAGATGGAGGAGATAGGCTTAGGTGGAAAAAGATGACACGCTGTGGCAACCCCAAATGGGACAAGCCAAAAAGAATAAGTAAATAAATAAATAAACACACACACACACACACACACACACACACAGAGTGAAGAAAATAAGTATTTGAACACCCTGCTATATAGCATGTTTTCCCACTTAGAAATCATGGAGGGGTCTGGCATTTTCATTGTCGGTGTATGTCCACAGAGAGAGATGATCTAAAAAGAAAAATCTAATAATCACAATGTATGCTTTTTTAATCATTTATTTGTGTGATACAGCTGCAAATAAGTATTTGAACACCTGAAAAAAACAATGTTAATATTTGGTACATTCGCCTTTGTTTGAAATTAGAGGTCAAACGTTTCCTGTAGTTGTTCACTAAGTTTGCACACACTGCAGGAGGGATTTTGGCCCACACCTCCACAGAGATCTTCTCTACATCAGACAGGTTTATGGGCTGTCGCTGAGAAACACGGAGTTTCAGCTCCCTCCAAAGATTTTCTTTTGGGTTTAGGTCTGGAGACTGGCTAGGCCACACCAGAACCTTGATATGCTTCTTACGGAGCAACTCCTTGGATTTTCCTGGCTGTATGCTTCGGATCATTGTCTTGTTGAAAGACCCAGCCACGACCCATCTTCAATGCTCTGACTGAGGGAAAGAGGTTGTTCTCCAAAATCTCACAATACATGGCCACAGTCTCTCCCTAACACAGTGCAGTTATCCTGTCCCATGTGCTGAAAAACACCCTCGAAGCATGATGCTACCACCCCCATGCTTCACAGTAGGGATGGTGGTCTTGGGATGGAACTCATCATTTATCTTCCTCCAAACACTGTTACTGGTATTGTGACCAAAAAGTTCAATTTTGGTCTCATCTGACCACAAAACTTTCTCCCAGGACTCCTCTGTATCATCCAAATGGTCATTGGCAAACTTTAGACCGGCCTTGACATGTGCTGGTTTAAGCAGGGGAACCTTCTGTGCCATGCATGATTTCAAACCATAACGTCTTTGTGTATTACCAACACCCACCTTGGAAATGGTGGTCCCAGCTCTTTTCAGGTCATTGACCAAGTCCTTTTGTGTAGTCCTGGTCTGATTTCTCACCTTTCTAAGGATCATTGAGACCCCACGAGGTGATATCTTGCATGGGGCTCCACTTCAATTGAGATTGACCGTCATGTTTAGCGTCTTCCATTTTCTAATGATTGCTCCAACAGTGGACATTTTTTCCACCAAGCTGCTTGGCAATTTCTCCATCGCTCTTTCCAGCCGTGTGGAGTTGTCCAATTTTGTCTCTGGTGTCTTTGGACAGCTTTTGGTCTTGGCCATGTTACAAGTTTGAGTCTTACTGATTGTATGGGGTGGACAGGTGTCTTTATGCAGCTAACGACCTCACAGAGGTGCATCTGATTCAGGATAATACATGGAGTGGAGGTGGACTTTTAAAGGCGCACTAACTAGCTGATAGACACATATTCAATTACCCATTTGCAGCTCTATCACACAAATAAATCGTTACAAAAATCATACATTGTGATTTCTGGATTTTTCTTTTAAGATTATCTCTCTCACAGTGAACATGCACCTACGATGAAAATTTCAGACGCCTCCATGATTTCTAAGTGGGACAACTTGCAATATAGCAGGGTGTTCAAATACTTATTTTCTTCAGTGTGTGTATATATATATATATATATATATATATATATATATGAAGAATTCAGACGCAAAAGCAGATATATCCATTTTTATTGTACATGTAGATTATTTGATTTATTGTCTCTGTAGATTCTTTGACATTATATCTTATATAAATCAAAGAATCTCCAGAAACAACAAAAATGGACATATCTGCTTCTGCGTCTGAAATCTTCAATATACACACGGTATATATACAGTTCGCTGTGCCAAGAAGGTTGGGGAACATTGTTCCATGGCATTCTTAAGCAATTGAAACGACGAGACAAAAAAAAAATAAAAATAAATAAATATATATATATATATATATATATATATATTTGTCATCTTACCACAGGATGGTTGACAAGATATCGACAGAGCTCTCCTATGTACTGCACCACTGTCACATTATATTTGACACAGTCTTTCCAAAATTGACTGGCTGAAAACTTCTTCTTTAGGACACAAGTTGCACCTTTGATGCAAATGAAGAAAAAAAGAAGGTAGCAGCATCAGTCACCAAAAGACACAAGTAGGATAAGTGATTCAGAGGGTAATTTTCTTATAATTTGATCAATAATATGAAGAACTTCAAATTAAATCAAATTCAGTTTTTTTTAATCCCGCCTTGATTTTGTATGGTTAAATATGTTGAAACAGATACGATTCAAGTCTTGTTTTGAAAACTAAGTAATGCTAATTACTCAAGAAACCCATCACACTCCCGTCTTTATACAATCGTAATAATGGTAAATATATGCAATATTTCTAAAACCTTCACAAATTCATACATTTTGATTCATACATATAAAATAACCATTTATTTTACTGTCTGGTATTGTGTAACTGCAAAATTGTTGCCTCATTCTGGCACCTCTGCTGACAGATACCTCTGATATATTACAGCGACATAATGAGGCTCTCTCCAATGCCATTAACAGTTAAGACGGTTTAAGTCAGTAATTCACAAATTTTTTTGCATCTCCCCCCCTTTTTGGTGGAGAAATTTTCAGCCCCCGCTAATTTTTTTGTACTGCTCTTCCATTTGCAAACATAATTTCTTGGAAATCAACAAAAACATGAACAACAACTGGGTGTAACTTAATGAAAAGTTTTCATGGTAGTTCATGGTAGCACCGAACCCGCTTCCAAGGGTGCACACCCACCAGATTGAAAACTACTGGCTTAAGTGACACGAAAAGACCGTTTGTCAAAGAACCAATAAAAGGAACGCTGAAGAAACTAAGATGCATTTGTATTATTTTTCATGGAAAAGACATATTCAGCAATAGGAGAAAAAAATATGCAGACAAAAATGTAATTTGTTTCATCATAAAATATTTTGCAAATCATTGAAACTTCTTTTCAGACACTTAATGGTGAAGATATTTTGTCCTGACAAGTTTGGAAAAACAAGATTTGAGAATAATGATGTTTTGACGGATAATAACTACTAAAAATGTAAATACTCATCCATTTAATTTTACCGCTTATCCTCACTAGGGTCACGGGTGTACGAGAGCCTATCCCAGCTATACTGGGACAAGGGATGAGGTACACCATGAACTGGTCGCCAGCTAATCACAGGGCACATACGAACAACCAACCACTCACACTCACACTCACATTCACACGTAGATTAAATTTAGAGTCTTCACTTAACCTATCAAATATGTTTTCGGGATATGGGAGGAAACCGCAGTACCCAGAAATAGCCCAGAAGGCGAGGGAGAACATGTAAATTCCACACAGACAAGACAGGATTTGAACCCCAGTTCATCCAAATTGTGAGGCAGATGTTCTAACCAGTCATCCACCATGCCATTCCTATCATTAAAATGAACCATAAAAGGTCATCATATCTACAATCGATTCAAGATGGTCAGACATCCACCCATGTGTGTATTTTCTGTATCGCTTGGCCTTGATTAGAGCCATTAGTGACATGGAGCCAATCTCAGTAGATTTGTAAATGTGGAAGAATAAAAGGAGCACTAGGAAAACATCTCGACAAGCACCACTACTGCTACAATTATTTGTTTGATTGCACTAATTTTAGTTCCTTACGGGTAAATAAAATTTACAGGCCAAGTGTCATCCCAATAAACATTCTAAAATAGATATTGTAATGAAAAATACATACAACATTATTCACTTCAATGTCTATACGAAAAAAAAAATATGAGCGGAGAGTGCGTCATTCATGCGCAAAGTTGTGGAAGTGTCATTCTACGATATCCAAGTGGTCACCATATTGGCTCCATCCTCTGTATGTGACGTCACCCGGACATTCGGCTATAAAAACATGCGGTGCACCCTAACTATGGGAGACGAACACGCCCCTTCTGACACGGAAGCTCTTTTTGAAAAAGAGAAAACCACACGAGTGAAGTTACCGGGACAATATTACACAATTGTTTCGAGCCATATTCAGATGATATGCGATCACGGCCAAACTGCCTCCCATCTGATCGGAGATGAACCATTGCGGCTCATCGCAACCGGCCGGTGTGGCTCATCTTCAGCGCCGAGGTGGCTAATCACGGAGCCAAGCCGTGCTGCTTTAGGGGGTTGTTCATAGCCGCCGCAGTACGCGATGAACAACACCGTCGAGCCGGGGTGCTTTACTGCGTTGTCGCCAAACGGGGCTGAGTGAGCCAGAGCCGAGCCGTGATGCGCTAGGGGGTTGTTCATAGCCGCCACAGTACGGGATGGACAACACGTCGAGCCGGGGCGCTTTACTGTATTGTGGTCTCACGCGGCTGAGTGCTGCATTGTGGCAGCATTCTTCAGAGCCGCCACTGTCCGAGAGTCCGTGCGCTTCGCTGGCGAAGCGACACAGCAGCCTGACGCCGTCCGATGTGCACATCGACACATTTCATACGCGGATCTTTTGTTATGTTATAAGAGACCGATTATGTGGTCCGCCCTAAACCATTGGTTTTTTTAGTAGCTGTATACACACCTACCTGTCATTTGGAACCCACGAAGCTCTCGTCCTCTGCACCCGTGCAATCCATTTTTACGACGAACCGGGTCTCTTGCAAACTCATGAAGGGTAAATCCATTCTCCCGAGTGTTCAAGGAATGTCCAGCAATGCAACGAGCCGGCATTTTGGCTAACACGAAGGAACAACAAGCTACCTTCCCGGAGGTAAAACTAATGGAAACAAACGAGTCCACGAGGGGGCGGGTCTGTCCTTTACGTCACGTCCTGCTTCTTCTCAAAAACAAATCCCTTGAGAGGATTTTCATGGCGGGAGTTATAAAAAGCTGTATACGTCAAAAACAAGTTTTGTGGTCAAAAAACGCATGGGTCCATGTCGGCTGCCATTTTTTCATTAACAACGTACTAAAAATCATGCATTTCATGACATGGCACTTTAAACAGATGTATATTTCATTGGGGTGGCATGGTGGAGCAGCTGGAAAGCATTGGCCTCACAGTTCTGAGGACCCAGGTTCATTCCCTCCCCTCCCTGTGTGGCGTTTGCATGTTTTACCCGTGTCTGCGTGGGTATTCTCTGGGCACTACAGTTTCCTCCCATTTCCCAAAAACATGCAACATTAATTGGACACTCTAAACTGCCCGCAGGTGTGATTGTGAGTGCGACCGTCTGTCTCTCTCAATGTGTCCTGTGAATGGCTAGCAACCAGTTAAGGGTGTACCCTGCCTCCTGCTCGTTGACAGCTGGGATAGGCTCCAGCTCTTCCACGACCCTTGTGAGGACAGGCGGCTAAGAAAACAGATGGATGGATATATTACATTGCAAACCACACAGAGAAGTGTACCACACACATGCAGGCATGCAGCAAGAAATGACATACAGTGATTGCTCAGATTTTGCATTCTATTCTGAGTTTCTTACCAAGTTGTATGCATCCTCCAATGCCTAACAGCGAAGCTGACATGTGGTAAAGAGGAAGGGTGATGTATATGATGTCACAGGATGTAGCTCCACACATGTGAAAAAATGCCATACTCATAATCGCTTTAAGATGACCCACACGGGCTGCCTTTGGTGAACCTGACCGTGAAAGGGACATGCTGTAATTTAGTGCTGACATTAACAGTTTCAGTCGTGAGTATTATGCTTAGCGTATAAGAGATAACATTCAGGATTGAGTTCCACACTCTTGAGTTGGAAGTTGAAGAGTCTACAATGCTAACAAAGACAGGAAAAACAGGCAGATACTGTAAGATGGATAGATGTATCGTATAAGGTACAGTGACCTTCAAAAATATTTATACCCCTTTAAACTTTTTCATATTACAACACCAAATGCAAATTTATTTCATTGGGATTTATTTCATGTGATAGGCCAAGACAAAGTGGTGCATAACTGTAAAGTGAAATGTAAAGGTCACCATATTTTTAAAAACTTTTTACAAAAAAAAAAAACAAAAAAAGTGTTTTCTGCAAAAGTCACCTCTGACCCTTGTCAATAAATTGTAGGATTACCTTTTGTGATAGAACTCTAGAAGCTTTAGACATTTTTTTTAAAAATACATTCTTGTAGCTCAAGGCCCACCAATTTGAATGGATAATGTCTGTGAACAGCAGTATCAAATTTTGCCCAAGATTCTCCATTGGATTTCGGTCTGGACTTTGCCAGGGAAATTCCAACACAGGAATATACTTTGATTTATTCTATTTCATTGGAGAGTTGGCTTTGTTTAAGGTCTTTTTCCTTGTGGGAGGTGAAACTTTTCCCCAGTTTGAAGTTTTTGCTGATTCCAACAGATTTTGACCCTAGTTTGCCTTGTATATTGCTTGATCTACCTTCCCTGTTCATGCTGAAGAAATGCATCCCGACAAAATAGACATTTCAATTTGTGACAAAAGATAGAGAAGTCGAAGGGAAATGAATATGTTTGCTAGCCACACTTGTGAGACCATATAATACACTACATAAAATACAGTGCTTTTAAGTTAAACAACATCTCTAAAGAAACTAATACTTATTTTGGAATGGATACAATATTCATGCAAATACCTGTGGTTCCTGATGTAAATATGAAGAGGAAGTTGGACTTGATGTCAACTTTAAGTGGCCCACTTTTGTTTTCCGTCGACATGTTTTCCACTTTATCGAGTAAACTGATGAAACCTTTAGAAAGTGATGAGTGATGTACTAACCACACCGATATGTTGTCCTTCTGTAGATCGGGCAGCACCACCTCTACCAAATGATCTAAACCTATGTAAACAGACACAATGAGCCAACCCGTTATTATTATTTAGATTACTCAAATACCGAAGTGTTGACGTTCTAAATAAATAATAATTTCCCAATACATCTAAACAGCAAATGCAAACTGTATGTGGGAAGGGTAGGGTGATGGAATCAACACATGATGCTGATGTCATCAATGGTGATGCAACGATATTCTCTGATCAGTGCCTCGACCCGACCACTATTCCCGGAATAAAACGCTAAATATGGTCTGATGCTACTTTGCTTGTCACGAAGGTCCCTCTTGTTCTTCACCTTTGATGCTGGACACCCACTTGTTGTACTGTAACCTATTCTGCATTCCTCATATGCATTTTGCAAAGTTTTAAAAAGGTTTATTGCTGGTTCCCCTTCCAAAACAAGAAATTCAACTACAACTCTCTGCTTGTGACAGGAATCCAACAGTAACCTAATTTCCAAAATAACTGACAGGAAGAGGGCTGCCTTTAACATGCATCAATTCATCCATTTTTTTTCTTAGCCACTTATCCTCACAAGGATCACTGGAGTGCTGGAGCCTATCCCATCTGTCAACGGGCAGGAGGCAGGGTACACCCTGAACTGGTTGCCACCCAATCGCAGGGCACACAGAGACAGAAAACACCCACTCACAATTACACCTAGGGGCAATTTAGAGTGTCCAATTAATGTGAAGAACTGTGAAGCCAACGCTATCAAGCTGCTCCACTGTACTGAACTCTGTCTTTACAAAGAAAAGTATTCAGACTAAAAAAAAAAAAAAAAAACCTGTTAAAAATCCCCAAACTAAATTTAATGAAATGAGCTCATTACTTTTTCATAAACAAGGGAATTTATAATGAAGTACTTCAATTGTGTATATTACAGGGTAACAAAAAACAATCACTGAATTGGAAGAAATATCCTTCATCAAACGGTGTGGAATAAACTACATCGGAATTTATGTGAAGGTTCATTAATCTCAGGTCACCAAATTAGAACGCAAAACACATCGTTAGAGTAAACATGGAATACCTGCTCCCACCACAAGCGTCTTGGCTTCACAAGTGTGAATGCAGTGAAGCAGAGATTTGCCTTTAGTGTTGGTGTTCAGAAAGGCGACTTGACATCCCAGTTTGCACAGTCCCAGCCAGACACAAATAAAATCCGGTTCGTTGCACATCAATAGAGCGACAGGAGTTCCTTGTTTCAAGGACCTCTCCCGGAAAGCGTTCGCAAACTTGTTACTTCTTAAATTCACGTCCTGGTACGTCAGGCTCTGGTTTTCGAAGATAATGAAAGGCTTATTTGGGTTCCGATTCGCCTGCAGGAGAAAGCAGTCCAAATATGTGATGACTCCTTGCTGCATGTGGGCTTGCAACGAGTTGCTGTACATCCGGAGTTTCAAATAATACATGAAATCCGCCCATAAAAAAGGATTACATATCTTGTGGTACAGAAAAAGACCCACCAACGCCGCTAAAATACTGGTAACCACAACAGTTAGCATCTTGTTGTTAAAATCCAACTCATGTAAAAACTGTTGCAAAACATTTGACAAACGGCAGCAATGAGTACAAGAAGGCGCAGCTATTGGCAGTCACAGCAACCTATCAGCTGTCACCATGGAAAACCAAAGTCTTAAAGTCGCCATCGGGATTCCAATAAACAACAAATATTAAATCGGACAAAAAAGGTATAATAAATATCCCTCCATCCATTTTCTTAACCGCTTATCCTCACGAGAGTCGCGGGAGTTCTGGAGCCTATCCCGGCAGTCAACCGGCAGGAGGCAGGGTACACCCTGAACTGGTTGCCAGCCAATCGCAGTGCACATCGAGACAAAGCCGCACTCACAATCACACCTAGGGGTAATTTAGAGTGTCCAATTAATGTTGCATGTTTCTGTGAAGTGGGAGGAAGCCGGAGTGCCCGGCACAGAAAAAACCCACCCAGGCACGGGGAGAACATACAAACGCCACACAAGGAGGGCTGGGATTGATCCTGTGTCCTCAGAACTGCGAGGTCAACGCTTTCCAGCTGTTTCACTGTGCCACCATATAATAAATAATAAAGACACAAAAGGACACCCGGCCGTGATAAGGATTCCAGTATAATGTTTATGATGTGTAAAGAAACCTGCAGAACAAAAAACAAAACAAACAAATACACGAAAGACTGTCTTGCAGGGGTATCAACAACCTTTTATGGACAAGCCCCCAGCAGATGCACAGGGTGTGGGGTAATGCAACACACAAGCATGAATATACAAACTACAAATTAATAATACGATAATTATAATTGTTTATATTATACATATTTATATATTATACATAATAATTGATTTTTAATAGGTTTTCTTTGACAGATTTAACAAACATACACTATTACACAAAAGTAGCTCAATATTAAGTTACTTCAAATGGGGTGAACAACTTAAGAATATAAATAAATCTTGGCAGGAGGCAGCTTGGTGAAGCAGCTGGAAAGCATTGGCCTCACAGTTCTGAAGTCCCAGGTCCGATCCTGGACCTGCCAGTGTGGAGTTTGCATGTTCTTCCCTTGCCTGTGTGGGTTTTCTCCAGGCACTCTGGTTTCTTCCCACTTCACAAAAACATGCAACATTAATTGGATACTCTAAATTGCCCTTAGGTTGGATTGTCAGTACGGCTGTTTGTCTCGGTGTGCCCTGCGATTGGCTGGCAACCATTTCAGGGTGTACCCTGCCTCCTGCCCGTTGACTGCCGGGATAGGCTCCAGCACTCCCTTGTGAGGATAAGCAGCTACTAAAATGCATGGATAGATTTTTGGCAGGTGTTGACGAGGGCAGGCGGCTGTCTTGCGCGAGAAGCTTTAATACCCTGGTGAGAGTGTCCAAGCACTGGCCAGGCTTTTAGGCAGGTGGTAATGAAGGCTGATCTGTGACAGGTGCTCAGGCTGGAAAGAGAGAGAGAGGGAAGGTTGAGAAAGAGAGGGGGGTATGCACAAAGCCTACCTGTAGGGCACAGCCGCTAATCACATTATACACAATACCCTTCTTCTTCTTCTTTTGGCTTGTCCCGATAGGGTTCACCACAGCGTGTCAGTCAATACCCTCAATTTTAAATTTCATCCTCATCACTCAATCTGATACTCTTTTCACCTCTAAGACATTCTTAGCCAGCTCTTCCTTTAAAATAACCCCTACTCCATTTCTCTTCCCATCTACTCCATGGTGAAATAATTGAAACCCTCCTCCTAAACTTCTAGCCTTACGCCCTTTCCACTTGCTCTCTTGGATGCACAATACATCAACCTTTTTCCTAATCATCACGTCAACTAATTCCTGAGCTTTTCCAGTAATAGTCCCAACATTCAAAGTCCCTACTCACAGTTGTAGGGTCTGTGCATGCCTCTTCTTCTTCTGTCGAGCAAGCCGCTTTCCTCCTCTTTTTTTGTGTTCGACCTACATTGACTGAATTTCGACCTACCCCTTGCAGATTAACAGTGCCGGGGGTATGTGTAGTTAGACCGGGCCACGGCCAATTCGTTTGATGAACGCTCATATCATATCATCGATGAGGGAAAATAACACTCTCGACCATGGGTGCACAACATGTCGATCGTGATCGACTGGGAGTTTTGGTCGATCACGTGACAGCGTGCCAACAAAAAAAAAAAAAAAAACAAGACGTCAGCGTAACATTCATCTCATCGCTTGTTTCAGGTGTGGCAGATATGTCGATCGCATGCATATAAAGGCACGTTCTAACAAGCTGGCCTCCTATTTATGGTCCCTCTAGCTTTTTCCACAGCAGTCACGGTGATGCGCCGCATCCCCCCCATCGTTAGATCGTGGGGGGCTGGCTGCTTCAAAAGTAGATCTTGGGGTAAAAAAAAAAGTCTGGGCACCCCTTCTCTGGACCATTGTAAAACTGTTATATTTCTATTAAACACGCATATCATGCAATTCCCCGTGATCCCGAGGCTCTTCTGATCACTGCTTACTTTACTTAATACCTATATACAGGCAAGCACTTAAAGGGCCACTGTCATGAAATGCATGATTTTTAGTATGTTATTATTAAAAAAACGGCAGCCGATATCGACCCATGCGTTTTTTTCACCACAAAACATGATTTTGACTTATACAGCTTTTTGTAACTCCCGCCATGAAAATCCTCTTGAGGAATTTGTTTTTGAGAACAAGCAGGAAGTGACGTACAGTGCGGTAGCGCACTCAAGTGGACTCATTTGTTTCTATGAGTTTTACCTCCGGGAAGGTAGCTTGTTGTTCCTTCATATTAGCCAAAATGCTGGATCGTTGCATTGCTGGACATTGCTTGAACACTCGGGAGGATGGATTTACCCTTCATAAGTTTGCAAGAGACCCGGTTCGTCATGAAAAATGGATTGCATGGGTGCAGAGGACGAGATCGTTGTGGGTTCCAAATGACAGGTAGGTGTGTATACAGCTACTAAAAAAAAATCATAGTTTGGGGCAGACCACGTAATCGGTCTCTCATAACGTAACAAAAGATCCGTGTACGTATGACAGGCGTGCTAAATGTGTTTATGTGCCCGTTAGACGGCGAAGGCTGCTGCATTGCCTCGCCAGCAAAGGAAGAACGCTGCGGACAATGCTGCACTCAGCCACGTGCGATGACAAAGCCATAAAACCCCCGGCTCGACGGTGTTGTTCATCGTGGACGGCTGTGAACAAGACTTTAAAGCAGCCCGGCTCGGCTCTGTGATAACCCACCTCGGCATCAAAAATGAGGCACACCGGCCGTCTGTGATGAGGCCCGATGGCTCATCTCCACCTCAGAAGTGGATCAGACGGGGAGGCGGTTTGGCCATGATCGCATATCATCTGAATATGGCTCAAAACAATAGGGTAATATTGCCCCGGTAATTTCACTCGGTTGTGTGATGTTCTCTTCTTCTGTTATATCAGTTAAAAAGTGGATAAATGAGGCAAAATTAGAACTTCAAAGTTCCTGTGACTGCACAAACTGGAGTGTCTTTGAAAGTTCAGTGACCAGCCTTGATGAATTTACAGATATGATATTGAAGTGGGGAAAGGGTCCTCAACAATCGCATGAGAAACCAGCTGACAAAAGAAATTAACATTGCAAAGAAGGACGATGCAGCTAAACTGCAAAAACATCTTGGCACAAATGACTCCAAATCAGTCTGTCACGGAATACAATCGCTCACAAATTACAAGCGATGCTCCCCCCAGTAGAAAACAAGCTAGCTGACGTCCTCAATAGCTTTTATAACAAAATTTGAAAAGAACTATTTAATTCCAAACACCCACCAAGTCGCAACTCCGCCCACTCAACTATTTAACATCCATGAAAGGGACGTGAGGCAGATCTTCTAACAACAAAAGATCAACAAAGCGCCGGGCCCAGACCTTGTGTCCTCATCCTGTCTTCACAAAGATCTTCAACAGGTCTGTAGAACTGTGTGAAGTACCAACTTGCGTCAAACGCCCCACCATCATACCGGTCCCCAAAAAACAGCAGTCTCAGGTCTTAATGACTACAAGCCTGTTGCCTTGACATCTATGGTCATGAAGTCCTTTGAAAGCCTTGTACTGGACCACCTCAAGAGCGTCACAGGTCCCCAGCTGGACCCACTGCAGTTTGCCTGTCGAGCTAACAGGCCTGCACATGATGCCATCAACAAGGGTCTGCACTTCATCCTTGAAGATCTCGATTGTAAGGCAACCTATGCAAGCATCCTGTTCGTGGACTTCAGCTCTGCATTTAACACCATCATCCCTGAAATCTTCTCCTCCAAATTTCTCAAGGTCAGCATCTTGCCTTCCAACTGCCGGTGGATTGAGAACTTCCTTGCGGGTAGAACACAGCAGGTGAGGCTGGCCCCTCATCCACGCTCACTATCAGCACCAGGGCACCTCAAGGTTATGTCCTCTCCCCTATGACGTTTTCGCTCGACATAAATAACTGGACCTCAAGGCACCCGGGTCTTAAACTCCTCAAATTTGCAGATGACACCACAGTCTTCGGCCTCATCAAAGATGGCGACGAGTCTGTGTATTGACAGGAAGTGCCAAGACTGGAGCTTTGGTGTTTGGCGTTGAACACTCTAAAGACTAGAGATGATTGTTGACTTCAGGAGGCATCCTTCACCACAGCTGTCCCTGACGCTGTCCAACTGTCTTGTGTCAACCGTTAAGACCTTGAAGATTTTGGGAATTACAGTCTTACAGGACCTGAAGTGGGAGACGAACATCAACTCAGTTCTCAAAAACGCCCAGCAAAGGATGTACTTCTTGCAGCTTCTGAAGCAGCACAGCCTCTCACAAGAGCTGCTGCGACAGTTCGACACAGCATTAATTGAATCTGTTCTGTGCACCTGCAGCACAGTCTGATTTGGGGCTGCCACAAAAATGGACAAACTCCAACTGCAATGGATAATCAAAACAGCTGAACGGATTGTCGTCACTACTTTACCCACCCTTGAAAACTTGCACGCCCCTTCAATTAAGTCCAGAGCGGGCAGGATCCTTTCGGACCCTCCACATCCTGGCCATCAGCTCTTCCAGCTCCTTCTGTCGGGTAAGCGCTAGCGATCAATGCAATTCAAAACAAGCAGGCATTCAAACAGTTTTTTCCCTCTGGCAATTACAGTGAAAAAAACGAGTATTTTAACACCCTGGAATATTGAAACTTCTCCCACTTAGAAATCATGGAGGGGTCTGCTTGGCAATTTCTCCATAGCCCTTTCCAGTCGTGTGGAGTTGTAAATGTTGTCTCTGATGTCTTTGGACAGCTCTTTGGTCTTGGCCATGTTACAAGTTTGAGTCTGACTGATTGCATTGGGTGGACACATGTCTTTATACCATTAACGACCTCACACAGGTGCATCTGATTCAGGAGAGTACATGGAGTGGAAGTGGACTTCTAAAGATGGACTAACAGGTCTTTGAGGGTCAGTATTGTAGCTGATAGACAGCTGCTCAAATATTTATTTGCAGCTGTATCACACAAATCGTTAAAAATCATACATTGTGATTTTTGGATTTTTCTTTTTAGATTATCTCGCTCACAATGGACATGCACCTACGATCAAAATTTCAGACCCCTCCATGATTTCTAAGTGGGACAACTTACAATATAGCAGGGTGTTCAAATACTTATTTTCTTCACTGTATGTTGATAATCTTTTATTTCCTGAAAACCTTGAACACTGTTGACATGGTTTGAATGAAAGAAGCACATGTCGTTCTTATCTAAAAATATTTTACTATCGCACATTGTTTGACCATTCTCAACTAGGAAAACAGGATAATATTGTGTACAAATGGTGACACGGTCCATTTCTTGCAACGTGTTGGCCTCACAGTACTGCAGATCCATGTTAAATCCCAGCCCTTGCTGTGTGGAGTTTGCATGTTCTCCCAATGCTTGCGTGGGTTTTCTCCGAGCACTCCACTTTCCTCCCACATCCCAAAAACTGCAACATTAAATGGACACTCTAAATTGTGAGTGCAGCTGTTTGTCGCTATGTGCCCTGCAATTGACTGGCAACCAGTTCAGGGTGTACCCTGCCTCTTCCCTGTTGACAGCTGGGATAGGCTGTAGCACTCCCGTGAAACTTGTGAGGATAAGCGGCTAAGAAAACAGATGGATGTATACAAACCTTTTATTGATTTATATGTTTGTTTGTTCATTTATTTATCTGTGCAGGGTTTTTAATTTTAATGGAATACTACATATTATTAAAACAAGCAGTATTACATACTAGTCACCGCACAATGGAAGACCTGTTTGCAATTTATCAAAAATAATTTGTGCACCATGAAATACAGTCAAAGGAACTTGTGCTTTATTTACACATTTTTTTCTCATTTTATAAACTTTGAACCTTATTTTTCTATATTGATTACAGATGTTGGAGGAAGAATCTTCTGCACAGCAGGTTGACATCAAACCAACAGATGCTGAATTTCCTTCTTTGGTCCATTCCAAAAGTCGCCAGATTGATGAAGTGCCTGTTCGAGAAAATGGAACACATATCTTTCCGACAGCAGAGAGAATGCAGCAACATGTATTTCAAGCTCAGGTGTTCTCAAAGTACTCTTATAATAGGGTTATAATAATTCTGTGCATATGTTATGTAACATATTTATACTACTATACTATAAAATATGAGCATACAGTTCCATAAATATGCTATGAATCGAGTTCTGTGTTGTGTGTTTACTTCATATACATCAAATAAATCAACATTTACACAAAGGAAAAAATAAACATCCTGCTATGTGTTTGTATAGGTTTGCACCATTTACATGCACACCTGTGGAAAAAATAATAAATAAAAATCTGTTCACATTCTCAAACTTCTACAGCTCAAAGACCCAAATAAGTCTAGTAAACAGAACCATCCACCCCATTTACATTTGTGTTTTAAGCATTTATTGCTCAAACAAAACCACAGAATACCGGTTTACTGCTTTCAATCTAAACTTTTGCGGTTTTGCTCATGACATCTTGGAAAAATTGTGACTAAAATGGGGTTTGGACAGGTCTGGGTACTGTCTGGTTATGGCATCATTTTAACACGTGAAATTATATTCATGGTGAAGCAAGATATCACCAGCTATTCCTCTCAAATTAACGTAGCAACATTTTAAACAGATTTCGTTCATTAAAATCCTCATTTGTGAAAATATAGCAACTTAAACTGTGGACTACGTTCTCAGCTTCTGTGTGTTTTGGTGCAATAATAAACAAGCCTTGTACACACAAAATAGTTGTCGTGGTTGTAGGATTGTTGCGTACCAATTCACTAAATACATGGCATTTGTATAATTATTGTATAATTTCAAAACAAGATGGCATTTGTATAATTTCAAAACAAGACCACGTGGCCGGATTCCCTTCCTGACGCACCCTTCTCAGGGAGTGGAGGAGGCCCCAGTGGGATACGAATCCACAATCCCTGGTTTACCAAACCCATGCTCTAACCACTGAGCTCCAGGACCTCCTCCAGAGCAGGAGGACCAAAAACTTTATATACACATTCAGGATATTGGTGCCATTACTATTTATCAGTTTATGCCTAAATAAACAAAACAAATTCACAAATACTTAACAGTCCCGTGATTCCAAAACAAGATTGTCTGCCTAGCCGGGTCTGACTGCTGGGTTGCCACCTTCATCACCAACAATTTCGAACGAGTGTGTTATCTAACTGGCCCAAATTGATAACCTTTAATGCCTTTTTTATAGTTCGTATTCTTCACCGTCTGTCACAGAATAGTGTTCATCCCGCGGAAACTTCATTATCCTTCTTGCAATGGACTCCAATGGCCAACATGATGTTGTCACTAGGTCTGACGTCACATCCCTTCTCGGGTTTTCCCGCTTCGTTTCCATGTTTTTCCGGCGAATCCAGCAATGTGCAATCATTTTTTGCCGATAATCGAAAAATATTTTTTTTTCCTTCATCACGGATTTCAGATTCAAATTCAGCATTAAAACTGTATAATATTTGCAAAAGGTGCATTGAAGACCTTCCATACACTTTAAGATGGAGGTGGGACTGCATCAGGGATCCGCTCTGAGTCCCTTCATGTTTGCTGTTGTAATGGATAGGCTGATAGATGAGGTTAGACTGGAATCCCCAAGGAATGTAATGTTCACAGATGATATTGTGTTAGAAAGATGGAGGATGCACTGGAAAAGAGAGGAATGAATAACAGCTGAAGTAAAACAGGATATGTGCGTGAATGAGAGGGGTCGATGGGGTAGAGTGAGGCTCCAGGGAGAAGAGATAACAAGAGTGGATGACTTCAAATACTTGGGTTCAGCAATCCCGAGCGATGGTGTGTGTGGTAAGAAAATGAAGAAACAGGTCCAAGCGGGTTGGAACAGCTGGCGGAAGGTGTCTGGTGTGACAAGAGTCTCTGCTAGGATGAAGGGCAATGTTTATAAAACAGTGGTGAGGCCGGCCACGATGGACGGAATAGAGACAGTGGCACTAAAGACACAACAGGAAGCAGATAGAGATAGCAGAAATGAAGATGTTGAGATTCGCTCTAGGGGTTGGATAAGATTAGAAATGAGCTCATTAGAGGGATGGCCAAATTTGGATGTTTCAGAGACAAGGTTCGAGAGAGCAGACTTGGATGGTTTGGACATGTCCAGAGGCAAGAGAGTGAGTATATTGGTTGAAAGGTTCTGAGGATGGAGCTGCCAGATAAAAGAGTGAGAAGACCAAAGAGAAAGTTGATGGATGTTGTAAGGGCATGGATGAGAACAGTGGGTGTTAGAGAGGAAAATGCAGGAGATAGGCTTACATGGAAAAGGATGACACGCCGTGGCGACCCCTAATGGGACAAGCCGAAAGGAAAAGAAGAAGAACCATGTCATCATCGGTGCCATCCATGACATTTGTGAGGTAACGCTTTTTGAATCCCAAGACTTTTGGTTCCGTAGTGCAGCCTCTCGCCCTCCATTCGGCTACAATCTGTAGCAGCTTTCCTGTGGCGTCAGGTCGCTATCAAAACAACGAGAGCTCAAATTTCGTAGAAATGAATGTCATGGGGACATTAAAAAAAAAAAAAGCAAGCATTTCAATTGTGTGCGCCCACCTGTTTTTTTTTTTTTTTGCCCACTACACTCCTACTACGTAGTTTGAGCTCACGTTGTTTTGATAGCGACATGAAGCCTCTGAGCTCTCGTTGTTTTGAAATGCCGCGCTGCTTCCGGATTGGAGTGATGACACGTTTCTTTTCAAAGCAGCTGCACAACTAGTCGTTGTCGTCGACATTTTTTGGTCTTAGTTTAAGTTAAAACATATTCACATGCAGTTGTTTCTCATGTTTGGTGTAGTAGCAACAAATATGCTATGCTAACGATTGTAAAATGCCAAGCTCTCGTGAAGAGGTCAGAGAGCAAGGGCTGGTGATATCTTGTTTCACCATAAATATAATTTCATGTGGTAAACTGATACCATAACCAGATAGTACACAGACTCATCCAAACCCTATTTTAGTCCCAATTTTCCCAAGATGCCATGAGCAAAACCGCAAAACTTTATACTGAAAGCTGTAAACTGGTATCTTGTGGTTTTGTTTGGGCACTAAATGCTTAAAATACAAATGTAAAAGGGTGGATGGTTCTGTTTACTGGACTGATATGGGTCGTTGAGCTGTAGAGGTTTGTAAAGGTGAACGAATTATTTATATATATATTCTTAATTATATTCACAGGTATGCATGTAAATGCTGCATTCCTATGCAAACAACAGGAAAGCTTTTGTTGCCATGAGAGTCAGCATATTCACCAGAAAATGGCAGTTTATCCAGACCATCAACAGTGCATGACGGTGGACCCAAGATTTATTGCCAGCTGTCTGAACACATGGGCACTGGAGGTTGCCTTTTTACAATTCAGGAAACAGTATTGGCAGCAACTGGATTTTTCACAGCACGAGTAGGGGCTAATTTAAAAATTAGTATTTCTCCTAATCAGCCCACCTTTTTGACATTTACACTCATCCATCCATTTTCTTCATCGCTTATCCTTACGAGGGTTGCGGAATTGTTGAGCCTATCCCAGCTGTCGTCAAGCAGAAGGAACTGGAGATCCCAGAGAAAACGCACGCATGCACGGGGAGAACATGCAAACTCTATACAGGTGGGGCCAGGATTGTGAGGCCAACGCTTTACAGCTGTGCCTCCGTGTTGCCCTGCAGCATTTGTCCAATCAATGCTTGTGGAAACAAAGTCCCATTCTGGAAAATTGTCATATTTTCTTATTTTCAAGTTAATGCGACATATTGCTTATAAACAGCTTGTGAGATGGTGTTGGGAAATCTTTGGTAGAAATAATCACGTGCCACTTCAATCCCGCCGGGTGTCAAAAATTTGTGACACCTTTCCTAATCCAGAGAGGGACAAGAGTACACAGGATTCAAATGGTCTAACATCCTGATTTTTTTTCTTTGTGTAAACATTGATGTATATGTTTGTATATGAGGTAAACATACACCACAGAAGTAGAACCATAGCATTTTTATTGAACTGCATGCTTATATTTTATATCAATATGTGACATGACATTTGCACAGAATTATTATTTGGTCTTTCAATAATAGTATATTGAGAACACCTGAGGTTGAAATACATGTTGCGGTATTCTCTCTACTGTCAGAAAGATGTGTTGCATTTTCACGAATAGGCACCTCATCAATCTGGCAACTTTTGGAATGGACCGAAGATGGAGATTCAGCATCTGCTGGTTTGATGCCAACGTCTTGTGCAGAAGATTCTTCCTGCAACATCTGTATTTAATCGAGAAAAATAAGGTCCATTGTTCATAAAATAAAAAAAAAAAAGTGTAGATAAGACAAGAGGCAGGGTACACCCTGAACTGGTTGCCAGCCAAATGCAGGGCATATAGAGACAAACAGCCGCACTCGCAATAGCACCTAGGGGCAATTTAGAGTGTTCAATTAATGTTGCATATTTTTGGGATGTGGAAGGAAACTGGAGTGCCCAGAGGAAACCCATGCAGCCACGGTGAAAAAATGCAAATTCCACACAGGGAGGGCTCAGATTGAAACCTGGCCCTCAGTACTGTGAGGCCAACACTTTCCAGCAGCTCCACTACGTCGCCATTTGTACACAATATTATCCTGTTTTCCTCGTTGCGAATGGTGAATCAATTTGCGGTAATAAAATATTTTTCGGTAAGACCGACGTGCTTTTTCGTTCAACCATGTCAACAGTGTTCAAAGTTTTCAGGAAATTAAACATTAGTCGTGTTCAATCCTGGCCCCACTTGTGTGGAGGTTGCATGTTCTCCCCTTGGATGCATGCGTTTTCTCTGGGATCTCCAGTTCCTTCTGCTTGATGACAGCTGGGATAGGCGTTTGGTGACTTTTGCAACACCGATCTGTTCAGGTGTCGCAACTGCCTGTATGGTAGGCACTGATCTAAGTTTTAACATTGAAAATCCATCTCAGACACGAGTCCACCAATAAAAGAGTCTGGGGTGAAATGTTCGCTGCATATGAGAGAAGGCTGATCGGGCAATTCTCGAAATGAGTGAGTTTTTCTTCGGTGTAAACCAATGAGCCTCCATGCTAATCCTCATCCCTACAGTGACATCAGAGGCCACTCCCCCTAAATTAGTAATTTTTCCAGATAAGGGAAAATAGGTCAAAGTTCACTGATTCACAAACACTTATATCTTTTGGTAAAAACATCAAACAGGATATGCATTTTATGGTACAGTTGAACATATATTTTGATCTGGATAAGATAATTTGCATTACAAATTAGACATTACAAACTCTTTACTCTGTTGAGAGAGGTCAAATGTGTCTAGTATGACAGAAAGTTCTTTGGATGTTTTTTCCATGTTCTTGTCAACATAAATGTTAAAGTCCCCTCTTATGACAAAATAGTTGTATTCAGTACAAATAACTGACAGCAGTTCTGCTAAATCAGCGATAAACATTCTCTTGTATCACGGAGGTCTATAAATTATTAAAACAATAACCTTTGGATCACCTTTAACTAAAAAGCACAGATATTTAAAAGAGCTAGAATCACCCAGTACAATTTCTTTGCAATGAAATAATGATTTAAAAATAGCAATAAAACCACCCATTTCCCCTGTTCAACGCTTGTTCATAAAATTAAAATTTGTTGTGTTGATGTTGGCTCATTTAAAACAGTATTATAGCTACATTCTGTTAACCACATTTCACTTAACAAATGTCCAGATCATAGGTTGTAATGATTTCATTCATCAACATTGATTTGTTACCCAGTGATCTGATATTAAAAAGAGCTAGTCTCACAGGGATAGCTGTAGACAATGGTTTGATAGATTCACATTTTATTCTTACTACATTAGTCATTCTACTTTTTTTGTGTCATACCTCTTTGACCAACTTTCTGTCCTTTGTAATTACTGGAATGAAAAATGTCTGATTTCATAGGGGTCTGAGTTATTCTGGAAAAGACTCGAAAATATCAGTCAGATTTAGAGATAAGAGTCTTCGTGGGTGGAGGAGAGAGCTTTCGCATCTTCATGGACAGTAGTTCCAGGTGAGGGGTGATGGGAGGAAGATCTTGGCATGGTATGGGCTGGACTCCAATGTTGATAGTCTACATCCTATCAATCAGACCTAAAATTGCATTCAGGCAAGGAGAGGGGGAGCCAACATCGACTGCAGATTGTTTGGTTGTCTTAATCGTCGAGGGAAAATTCCGAGGTGTGGATGGCTGCAATGAGGCAGGAAGAGTTGTGGGAGATTTAAAGTGCTGGCACATTCAATTTGTCATTTGCTCCTCTGTTTGGATGATCCAAATGAGTCTGTCAGCACCATATCTCGCCTTGTCTCTTGTTCCTCCGATTGTTTGGGAACAACTGCATCCTTTCATCTTTTGCAAACATTAATTTTTTGGGGCGGTTAACGACGTACATAGTAAAAAATGTTGACAACCAATAACTTAACTCTTTGTCTATTTAGACAGAAAACAGCGGCTTTGTAAAGAGATCTACGCTCCCAAAAACACACAAATTATCAATGAAATTCATGGGTAGTGCAATGCACACTTCGCTTTGCCACTTATTTAATTTAATGAGACTCGAGAAACATTAATCTCCAAATCGTACAAGTGGGAGAGGCACGGTTACAAAAACCTCAGCATTCAAACCTTGTACTGCTGTTAGGAGATCAATTAAATCTCGCTTCAGTACCTCTGATTGGTGCTTGAGAACATCCAGGGCCCCTGTGTGTATAATGACAGATTTCAAAGTTGGGTGCTGATCAGTGAGCTCCAGAATTTTTTGAGAGATAACTGACACCGTGTCATTAGTAAAACACAGTACTTTGGTGTTCTTCTCTCCAGGGTCTTGTAAAAGTGGGTCAAATCTATTTATGTTATTCCGATGTCAATGTTTTGCATTGACTCACGTTCTTTTTCATTGCTCTTTGCTGTAATGACCGTCCATGGCCGCTCATTCAGGGTTGAGCCAGCCCCTAATGCTGGTTAGCCAGATTCTTTGGTAATCTGCTGGTGTTGTTGTGTCTTCCTTTTTAGATGTCCCATATCTTTGGGCTTTGGTCCCAGAAAATTCCAGAGAGAACTGATGGAGGAGCCGTTAATCTTTTCAAAGTCCACAACTGTCCTCGTTGTTGAGCTAAGTGTCTGTCTGTTAGCACACCTCTGGTCACCATTTTGAGACATTGGTCGAGTGGTTTCATACCCCGACTGCCCATTTACATCCACATAGACTTCAAGATGGCAGATTTTCGATTCCAGAATTGACATCCTCTGCAGTAGTCTGTGATAGTCCTCAGTAGAAAAGGGAGGCAACTTCACACCTGGTCTTGTTTCTAACACTAGAGTTGTGCTAATTTGCAGGCCATGCTCACGTAATGGTGAAACAACTGAGTATCCACAAAAAAAAAAGAAAAATACAGTCCCACAGGTTTAAAAGTATCCAGGAGTTGCTGCTCAATTTTTTTAAATAAGAAAAACAAGCTTATCAGCAAGAAAAAAATGTAAACGGAAGCAAAGCATGCTGAGTAAAGAAAAAAGCATCTGCACTCCATGGGAAGCGATAGAGAGTATACTGTAGGTTGAAAAGTATTTGAAAATCAGTGTAATCTGTTTGTATTTACATTTTACTCCCAACTCCACTGGAATTTGGGTTTGTACCAGGACTTTCTGTAGTATTTTACCATCTGCCATATAATTGAAGCTCATTTATTTCTTCTGCCTGTCACTATAGATTGCTGCCATATTCTGGATATCTGAACAAATATATCGGTCATTTTCATATACAGAGTTGCCTTCAGATCAATGTTCTCTCTAAACTGCGCAACTGTGCATTTGCGCACTTGTCGCACACTCTCAGCGCAGAGGAAAACAGATCCAACTACCGCCTTTTTTTATTTTTTATTTTTTAAACACAGCACAACACTGCCTCTCACAAAGAGCTGCTGCTCGGCCACACTGGGCCACCACACACTCTACTTCCTAGTTTACCTGACACCGCCCCCTCCATTTTAAAGGGGTATACTCATAATTACAAACACCGGAGTATGTGAATAATAGAAGAAACAGTGGTGAAACTGGACAAAATTCGAGATTTGTCTGAAGCGAGAGTAGAATGGATGAGATGGTGTGTAATGTTAAAATTCCACCTTGACACAGCCTGATTGAGGATAAAAGCACAGACGATACATTGCCCAAAAAGCTAATTCTGTATGTTAAATAAAGGAGGCAACATAACATTAACCCTAAAAGTATTTGGGAACATCATTCAGCTTTCAACATGCATTGCAAAAGATATTAGCAATAATTCAGTTTAACACCAAGAAAAACAGATGGGGATATCATTGTGGGTTAAAAAAAAAGAAGTGACATTTCAAATTTATAGTTAATAGTTGGCTTGGTATGTATTTGTATTGTAATGTATTTTTTTTATCTGTTTACATTTTCAGTGTAAGTTTGCAAAAACAAAATTGTTCTAAAAATGTTCTGATGGGAATGTAATCTGAACCTTTTAATCACCAATGTAACTTCAATGGATGACACTGATTGACCACAGTGCATACAAGCCATTGATAGGTGAAGTTTTGCTTTCGGTTGCAAGCCCAAATGTGAGAAATCAGTGCTGTACGGCACCAGGAGCCTCACTTGACAACAAGCCGAACTTTGGCTGATATCTTACCTTAATGATATCTTAAAAAAAGAGGCTTCACAGAGTACATTACCATTACCAGTTGGAGTTTACTTGAAAACTAACTATAAAAACAAAGAGAATGACACATGCATTTGAAAGAAGCACAGTCTCTATCAAACAAACAATGGTAAACATCACATCTATGTGAACTAAGAATTAACATCAAACAAAAATAAAACAGGAATGCAAGCCTGGTGTTTGAAAAATTTTAAACTGTTCACAAGAGCTTGCCGGAGATTGGGAGCAGAAGATGCGGGCCGTTGATGTGGAAGATTAACTCGAAACTAAATTGTTTTGCAAAACAATATTTTCAAAGAACAATTGAAAGTGGGAGGATGCAGATGTTGTTCCTGTGTGTCTGTGTGTTTTTTTCGAATATACATGTAGCAGTTTAAATACAGTATACTGCTCCTTGTCTTTTCAAAAAATGTTTTTAAAAAATGCGGTTTTGGCACAAAGGACTCCATTAGTTCCATTTCCATTCTTTAATGGGGAAAGGTTTTGGGATAAAAGTGTTTTGATTAAAGGCATGGTCACGGAATGAATTAAACTTGGACCTCGACTGGATCAATACACTGGAGGCACTTTAAATTTTTTAAATTTTCTTTTTTTTTGCGTTTGTTGTATGCCACCTTTCTTTTTAATAGGTAAATGTTTGCCATGCAGAAACAGCTACGCTTAAAGTCCCTTTTCAAAAAGTCATTTTAAGCATTCATTGTAAAGGCAATACTTATTGAGCAAATGGATGTGGCCTGTTGAAATACACTTATTTTTATCATGTAAAAACAGTAAAGTACAGTACATAACAGTTAAGACAAACAGCTTCATAAAAATCATTTCACAAATTATATTGGTTGTCCTTCAAACACTGCAGATACATTTGCATAAATGATTCTAACTACTCAATAAACCCATTTCAGTTTTGTCTTCATATAATTGTAATAATAGTAAAGACATTCTATATTTCGAACACTGAAAAATTTGTAAATATTCATTCTTATCTCAGAAATAATACCATTATTTTGCTGTCTGCTATTGTATGCATTCAAAATGGCCTCATTCCAGCACTTCAACTCACAGATCACTCCACGGTATTGCAAAAATATAATGAGGCTACCTTTAGCGGCATTAATGGTAAATGGAGCAAAACGAACAAAACCAAAAAATTGCCACAATGTACTTTGCATCTTCAGAAAACATTGCAAATTATCCATCTATCCATTTTCTTAGCTTCTTATCCTTACAAGGTTCACGGGAATGCTGGTGCCTATTCCAGCTGTCACTGGGCAGGAGGCAGGGTACACCCTGTACTGGTTGCCAGCCAATCGCAGAACATTGCAAATTATGAAACTTTATTTTGGACACTGTTGGAGGACGCTTTTTCCTCCCTGTGTTCATTTAATTTCGGGTAGTGAGAATGTTGGTTATCCAAATACAGGCTGGAGACGATGAACAGTTTCAACTCATGTTTGAAGCATGCCAACTCATCAGTGAACCTTAAGTGAATCTTGCTGAAATGTTTACTAGAGCCCAGGACTTAGGAATGTGCCCGTTATTACCAGATAGATTTGGTTTAGTTATTATGATGCAGATATTTTGTGATGCTCTTCATTTTATGATGCGATTCTCTTTTCATGCTCTTTATTTTCCTTTCATACGTTTGTGATGCGGATCCTTCTGATAGTATAATAAATGCTGCAAGTCCTCTGTATCTTTGCACTTGTGATCTGCTGCAGCCATCGTCTGTCACTCATTTGTGCCCAGAATATTCTGTAAGTAAAAGCTACGAAGAAACTGTTCATCGTCTCCAGCCTGTATTTGGATAACCAACATTCTCACTACCCGAAATTAAAAGAACACAAGGAGAAAAAAGCGTCCTCCAACAACACTTAACAGTGAACGGGTTTTGGCATGAAAAGAAAAACACTACTTTACAATCTTGTTTTTTCTTAGAAAGGTATGTGACCTTTCGATGGTCAACAACTACCAATAATTGAATTGCCCATTTCAGTAAAATTAATTGATTTTCAAGTGGAAATTCACTGGACCATGTTTTTACTGCTATTGATCAAATTATATGAAAATGACCCATCAATCCATTATCTGATCCACTTATCCTCACAAGGATCATGGAAGTGCTGGAGCCTATCCCAGCTATCTTCGGGCAGGAGGCATGGTACACCTTTAACTTGTTGTCAGCCAATTGCAAGACACAGAGAAGCAAACAACCATTTGCACACACGATCACACTTATGTGGAATTTAGAGGCTCCAATTAATACATGTTTTTAGGATGTGAGGAGAATATGTAAACTCCACACAGGCGGAGCCAGAATTTTTACCCCTGAACTCATAACTGTGAGGCGGACCCTTTAACCAATCTTCCTCTGTACCACTTGACACATATTACCATTTAATAAATAAAAATTTAAAATTTGAAAATTTCTACAAGCTTTCTCTGTGGACTCACGTCTGTGAGAGCTTGCGGTTTAGGATTCACTGAATTAACCTGTTTTTTTTTTTTTTTTTATGTTGGAACCTCTCGACTGAGGCTGAAGTGTTAACCACTATCCCACTATTGCCTGGAAACATCCATCCTGTCTATCCCAGCTGTCAATGGACAGGAGGCAGAGTCCACCCTGAACTGGTTAGTAGCCAGTCGCAGGGCACATTGATACAGGCAACAGCCGAACCTAGGGGCAATTTAGAGTGTCCGATTAATGTTGCATGTTTTTGGGATGTGGGAGGAAACCGGAGTGCCCGGAGAAAAACCCACGTAGGCAAGGGGAGAACATGCAAACCCCACACAGGCGTGGCCGAGATTGAACCCGGGTCCTCAGAATAGTGAGGCCAACGCTTTCCAGCTCCTCCACCGTGCCGCCTGAAACAACCCAATTATTTCAAATATTCTGAGTTAGTTTGAATCAGTTCAACAGTGTTTAAAATTGAAAATACAAACTTTAAAATTATTCTTTGTATACCCCTTTGTTTATAACTGTTGTAAAAGAAAAGTGGAAAAACAACATGACAAAAATGGAAGAGGATATGCAAATTTTTGTTGCCTCCAGGTGCAGAGATGAAAAACTTATTCATGCAGTGAGTTTCTCTTGTCAGTCACTATCCAGCTCCTTGTGCTCTGATGTTGGACTTTCTCGGGTTGGTAGCACATCATAGTGACAAGGGATATGGCTGTGTTTTGGTAGATCATATGGGTCTTGGGTTGTCAGCATGCACTCATTACTTTCTCCAGTGCCATGAATAGTGCTCGTGGTTGGGTCTGAATAAAAGAAACAGGAGATTACGTGACACAAATTTATTGCATAAGTACGTTATTCATTATACTGGGTCATGAGAGGGAGAAAAGTGATGATAATGACAATGATAATGATAAAAGCCAAACTCACAGTGCCAAACAAAATACTTTTTTTCCCTTTGCCACATTGAAGGATTTGAAAGATGTGGAGCAAAGAACAATGAGGTTCAGGACATGTCTTTTTATTCTCTTTTCTCCCGTGTAACATTGCAAACATTGTAAACAGGATATTTCCTATCATTTCCTGTCCAGTCCTGTGACCTCAAGCCTCAATGATACTGTAGCACTATATTGTCAGGCCACTGCACCATCTTAAGTACTGACTGGAACTCTCAGAACTTAATTTGTATTTGTGTTGTTCTAGCTTTAATACACTACATTGCTGTGCAGACATTTCCACATTTACAAAACTCAAACTGGTCTCACACCAATGTATATTGCCTTTAATGTCTTTAAACCTCTGTAGTCATGCTTTCGATTAGGACACCTCTTCCACACTAAAAGTGGTAAATGATATGATAAACAATGTTACCCTGTTATTTGCAGTGGTAACGTTCCTTACACCTCCCAGTATGCTGAGCGGTGCTCCCAGTATGCTTTGTGGTACTAAGGACTTCCTTAATGCTGCAAAGCATACTGGGAAGATGTAAATAGATTTTAAACTGTATGTTTACAGTCAATGATTTCTTCAGTTATTCTTGTTTTATTATTTGCTATTTATGCTATTCTATTTGATGTGGTGTGATCATTTTAGTTTTGATGTGACAGTGAGAGTGCACAACATCTTAAGTCATGACCTGCCTACATAGGCAGTGTATGGGCAATGTAAGGTTCTTCTGGTTACTGATGTGAAATACAATTGTTCCTTACTGTGCCATGATATGGTAGCTGACATATACGCTAAAACACGTGATGGCATGCATGCTAACAGTGTAATCAGTGTGTTTAAATGTACTTTGTTGGACAAGTCACACAACATTTGCAAATGTTGTAACTCAGTGTGCACATAAGGTGCATCACATTGGAAGGCCCCACCTTGTCTATTTAGAAGAGAATTTAAGACCTCTACAATTGTGAAAATACAATAAATTAAATATAATCTTGGAGAGCAAAATCTGGGAATATGAGGCCCTGCGAACGGTGATCCACGAATGGGCAAGGGTACACTATAGTAGGTGCCAAAAAAAAATATATATTGTGATGTTACTTTTGTGGATATGCAGTCCTATGGGGACACAAGCCAGTGCAATCAGTTGGCCGGTCCCAAGCCTGGATAAATGTAGAAGGTTGCGTCAGGAGGGGCATCCGGGGAAAAACTGTGACAAACAAATATGAGCGTTGATCTAAAGAATACCATACCGGAATGTTCGTGGCCTGGGTTAACAATGCCCGCTCCGGCACTGTTAACCTGGAGGGCGTCGGTGGAAATTCAGCAACTGTGGGTTGAAGACAAAGAAGAGGTGGAAAGCGGATTCATCGGCAGAAGAAGAAGAGGAATGCGCAGAGCCTAAGTCCTGTTGGGACTTTGAATGTTGGAACTAAGACGGGAAAAGCTCAGGAGTTGTTTGATATGATGATTAGGAGATCCAAGAGAGCAGGTGGAAAGATACTAAGGCTAGAAGTTTAGGGGCAGGGTTTAAATTATTTTACCATGGAATAGATGAGGAGAAATGGAGTAGGGTTTATTTTAAAGGAAGAGCTGGCGGAAAATGTCTTGGAGGTATAAGGAGGATCAGATTGAGTGATGAGGCTGAAATTTGAAATTGAGGGTGTTATGTATAATGTGATTCGCAGCTATGCCCCACTGATAGGATGTGACCTAGTGTTAAAGGAGAATTTCTGGAAGGAACTAGCTGAAGTAGTTCTGAGCATCCCAGACAGAGAGTTGTGATTGGTGCAGATTTCAATGGACATGTTAGTGAAGAAAACAGGGGTGATGAAGAAGTAATGGGTAAGTACGGCATCCAGGAAAGGAACTTTGAGGGATAGATGGTGGTGGACTTTGCAAAAAGGATGGAAATGGCAGTCGTGAACACTTTTTTCCAGAAGACGCAGGAACATAGAGTGACTCACAAGAGCAGAGGTAGAAGCACGCAGGTGGATTACTTTTTGTGCAGATGATGTAATCTGAAGGAGTTTACTGACTGTAAAGTAGTGGTAGGGGAGAGTGTCGTTCGACAGCATGGGATTGGTGGTGTGTAGGGTGACTCTGGTCGTGGGTAAGAAGATTAAGAAGACAAAGGTAAAGCAGTGGTGGAAGCTGAGAAAGGAATAATGTTGTGTGGCCTTCCGGAACGAAGCGAGAGAGGCTCTTACTGGACAGTAGTTATCTGAAAGGGACAAGAGTACTTGTGTGTCTTCTGGTTGGAGAGGGGAGAAGTAGACTTGGTGGTGGAACCCCAAAATTCAGGAAGTCATACAAGGAAAGAGATTAGCAAAGAAGCAGTGGTACACTATGAGGACTGAGGTGAAGCGAAAGGAATACATTCAGATACAACATAGGACAAAGGTAGAGGTGGCGGAGGCTAAACAAGAGGCATACGACGACGTGTACACCAGGATGGATATGAAAGAAGGAGAAAAGGATCTCTACAGGTTGGCCAGACAAAGGGATAGTGATGGGAAGGATGTGTAGCGGGTAAGGGTGATAAAGGATATAGATGGAAATGTGTTGAGTGGTGCCGGTAGTGTGCTAAATACAGTGAAGAAAATAAGTATTTGAACGCCCTGCTATATTGCAAGTTCTTCCACGTAGAAATCATGGAGGGGTCTGAAATTTTCACCGTAGGTGCGTGTCCACTGTGAGAAAGATAATCTAAAAAGAAAAATCCAGAAATCACAATATATGAATTTATTTGTGGGATACAGCTGTAAATAACTATTTGAATACCTGAGAAACCCAATGTTAATATTTGGTACAGTAGCCTTTGTTTGCATTTACAGAGGTCAAACGTTTCCTGTAGTTGTTCACCAGAATTGCACACACTGCAGGGGGGATTTTGGGCTGTCCTCCACACAGATCTTCTCTAGATAAGACAGGTTTCTGGGCGGTCGCTGAGAAACACTGAGTTTGAGCTCCCTCCAAAGATTTTCTATTGAGTTTATGTGTTGAGACTGGCTAGGCCATGCCAGAACTTGATATGATTCTCACAGAGCCACTCCTTGGTTTTCCTGGCTGAGTGCTTTCAGGTCATTGTCATGTTGAAAGACCCAGGCACGACCCATTTTCAATTCTCTGACTCAGGGAAAGAGTGTCATGTTCCTGGCTTCCTGCCCAGGCTGGGCGTTGCCAGCCAATTAGTCAGCGCACACCTTGTCCCGGCTGATGCCTCCAGTATATATAGGACCCGGGGGACGACTTGAAGAGTTTGTTTTCAAAACGAGACATAAGCATTTTTTTCAGATTTACGAAACTCGCGCCAAAATTATCCATTCGGAGCTGGATAATTTTGGCGCGAGTTTCGTAAATCTGACAAAAAATGCCTATGTCTCGTTTTAAAAACAAACTCTTCACTTGTCCTCCGCCAGATCGTCGTCCTTGATGCTTCGTTCCCGCACTCCTGTTTGCCTGACTTCTGCTCTCTGTGTACCGACCCACGCCTGTTCACTGAACACCCTCGTAAGCCTGCCGCACTGTTACTTCTGCTTGTTTGGACTGTCTGCCTGATCCCTGACCTTGGACCGAATAAAGGTTTCCTTTGTACTGTCTGCTTGTCTCTGGAGTCGTGCATTTGGGTCCACCCTTGAGCCCCGTTCATGACAGAACGATCTGGCCAAAACATGGACCCAGCCGACTCAGAGGCTATCCATCACTCCCTGCAAGTCCAGGGCAGTCGCCTGGTGGAGCAGGAGGCTGCTCTCCAGGTAACCAACAAGAGGCTCCGTGAGATCTGCACCCGGCTGGAGCCGTGGCTAGCCTCCTAGGCTAGCGTGGTTGCCACGCCAACGGTGGCCACTCCACTGGTACCACCGGTTCCGCACGCACCACTCTCCACGGAGCTCCCCTGTAGCAGTGTTACCCCGCTCTCCCGACCGGATCGATTCTCAGGCGACTCGGGGAACGTCAAGCCTTTCCTTGCTCAGTGCGATCTCCATTTTGAACTGCAGGCATCCGCCTTTCCCACAGACCGCTCCAGGATCGCGTTTGTCATTTCCCACATGACTGGAAGGGCGGAGGCATGGGCAACTACTGAATGGAGTCGTAACTCAGTAACTTGTCGTTCTTGGACGTCATTCATCTGCACACTCACCCAGGTGTTCTAGTATGTGGCGCCGGAGCGTAAAGCTGCGGCCTGCCTCTTGACGCTTCGCCAGGGCCGTCGTCGCATCTCGGACTACGTGATTGAGTTCCGGATCTGCGAAGCCGAGAGTCGATGGAACGAGGACGCCCTCCATGACGCCTTTTTCCAGGGGCTTTCCTCCCAAATCCGGGGTCTGCTCATTGCTGTGGATCTCCCTCCTTCGCTGGATGCACTCATCGCGTTGGCCCTCAAGGTTGACCAGCGACTTGTAATGCAGGGTCAACTAGCCGCGATGACTGAGGGAGAGAGGGAGGGGTCCAGTTCGGCCGCCGCCCGGTCGTCCACGCCGCCCTCCACGGCTGAACCCATTCAGGTGGAGGGTCTTGACGGGCCAGCGAAGGATCGTCTGTGACGGGAGGGTCGCTGTTTTTACTGCGGGCGTATGAGACACTTAATCGCCCGCTGCCCAATTTGACCAAAGCACTCCGACATCAGGATCTCCACTCCGGTGAGTGTGCGGTATACCGCGGCGAAGTCAGGGAGGTCACTTCTTCACCTCACCTTGGGAACAGACTCCCGTTCATGCAGAACCTAGTACCGCCCCGGAGCTGACCGCGGTGCCCTCCTGCTACCATGACCTCCGGGAGGTCTTCTCTGAATCTAAGGCAAAGTCTCTGCCGCCACATCGGTCATACGACTGCGCGATTGAACTCCTGCCAGGCACCTCTCCTCCTAGAGGGAAACTGTTCTCGTTAACAGGACCAGAGCATCAAGCCATGAGGGACTGCATCGAGGACTCGCTGGCAGCCGGACTCATTCGCCCCTCATCCTCACCAGCCGGTGCGTTTTTTTTTTTGTCAAGAAGAAGGACTCCACGCTGCGACCCTGCGTCGACTACTGAGAACTGAACGACATCACAGTCAAGAACCGGTACCCCTTGCCACTGATCGCTACAGCATTTGAACTCCTTCAGGGAGCCCGGATCTTCACCAAGCTGGACTTGCACAGCGCTTACCATCTGGTGGGGATTCGGGAAGGAGACGAGTGGAAGACGGCGTTCAACACCCCCACAGGGCACTATGAGTATCTTGTGATGCCTTTTGGACTGACAAATGCCCGGCCGTCTTCCAAAACTTCATTAATGACACTCTTAGTGTCATGATCCAGCCGCTTCAGCACGAGGTGTGCGGGTGCCCGCGCGGCTGCGCTAATTGGGAGGCGCACACCTGCGACTCATGCGGGCGGATCATCCCCTGTGTATATATAGGACCCGGTGACGACTGGTCCGCTGCCAGTTCGTTGAGCTTTATGTCCCGTTCCAGCACTCTCGTACTCCTGATTGATCCTGTGTGTACCGACCTTCGTCCGTTCTCCGACCAACCTTGCAAGCCTGACTCCTTGACACTTCTGCCTGCGTTGATTGTTTCCCCGTGTACCGACTCCTGCCTGTCCGCTCATCTGTTCTCGTCGTCCGACGTCACAACTACCACTGCTGCACCGGAATGCCTGCTCGATCCCCGACCTCTGCATACAATAAACGTGTCTCTTCTGGAACTACCTTGCGTCTTCCGAGTTCCTGCATTTGGGTCCTACCTCTCGTTCCGATGGGACGTGACAGAACGAACTGGCCATCACAAGACCCAGCAGGAAAGACCCGGCGGCGCCAGCACCGACGCAAGGTAGACCGTCTGCCGGAGGACCAAGCCTGCCCAATCCGGGTAGGCTCCCTGACGTCCTCCACTTCCGTGTCTTACGCTCCGCCAGCGAGGTATGAATACGTCCCGAACACGACCCGTCCGGCTCCTCATATTCTTCTGGACTCTGACTTTTCGGAATATGAGGAGGACCACGATTTGTTTGACCGGCTGCCTGAGTACGACTCCGATTATTCTGACTATGAATCTGCTCGTCCGATCTTTCATCCCAGTCAGTTTGTTTCACCTCCCCGCATTTCCAGCACCCGAACGTCTTCACCCGGTAGATCAAAGTACACCAATATGTACGAGGGAACCCGATTGGCCATCTACCCGGGACCTCCGCGGGGCGGCCAGAGGAGACGCCCCGGCCGGGCCCTTCCTGGTGTCTCTCGCTGCGCGGCAACGAAGACACAGTCCTCCCACTCCTCGCCGGTAACGGTGAGACTGGCAGACCCGCAGCTGGTGGCGAGGCTTCCAGCCCAGAGGGAGGAGGTGCCGCCAAAACACGAGGCGTTCCGCCGCGAACTGCGGGCAGAGATTGAGCGGCAGAGCGCGGAATTGGCGGCTCTCACGGCCCAGGTCCGGCAAAGATTGGCGAACCAGCCGAGCTATGCTGACGTCGCAACGGCGACGGACTCGCTGCTGACTCAGGTTCACGCCACAGTGGCAACAGACTCGCCACCTCGCCAAGTGCACGCCACAGTGGGAACAGACTCGCCACCTCGCCAAGTGCACGTAGCTGTGGAGACTGACCCGCCTCCTCGCCAGTCTCACGTCGAGGTTTTGGCGGTTCCGAGCAGAGCTCACGCAGCAGTTGGAACTGACCCGCTCCCGAGACACGCCCACGTGTCAGTTTCGACTGACTCTCCGCCTACTCAGGTTCACGTTGCCTTTGCCACCGCGCCACGCCCACATTGCTGTTTCAACGGATGTAGTGCAAGCTCACGTGGCAGTGGGGACCGACCCGATGCCACCTCACGTTGCTGTCCAGGAGGTGGCGACGTCTCCACAGCCGCTTCTCGTCCGTGCTCTGGAGTGGCAGTGGCGACCAGCCCGCGGACGTTCCCCGTTCCTGCTCTGTCGGCGACCGGGCCGCGGTCGGTCCCCATTCCTGCTCTGTCGGCGACGGGCACGTCCTCACGTTCCTGTCCAGGAGGAGGTGGAGTTGGTGATGCTGCCGCCGCCTTCTCACGTTCCTGTCCAGGAGGCGGCGGCGACGGGGTCGCTGCCTTCTCAAGTTGCTGTCCAGGAGGGGGCGGTACTGGCGCCGCCTTCTCAAGTTGCTGTCCAGGAGGGGGCGGTACTGGCGCCGCCTTCTCAAGTTGCTGTCCAGGAGGGGGCGGTACTGGCGCCGCCTTCTCAAGTTGCTGTCCAGGAGGGGGCGGTACTGGCGCCGCCTTCTCAAGTTGCTGTCCAGGAGGGGGCGGTACTGGCGCCGCCTTCTCAAGTTGCTGTCCAGGAGGGGGCGGTACTGGCGCCGCCTTCTCAAGTTGTTGTCCAGGAGGGGGCGGTACTGGCGCCGCCTTCTCAAGTTGCTGTCCAGGAGGGGGCGGTACTGGCGCCGCCTTCTCACATTGCTGTCCAGGAGGGGGCGGCGACGGAGTCGCCTTCTCAAGTTGCTGTCCAGGAGGGGGTGGTACTAGCACCGCCTTCTCTCGTTCCTGTCCAGGAGGCGGCGGGGTCGCTGCCTTCTCTCGTTCCTGTCCAGGAGGCGGCGGGGTCGCTGCCTTCTCTCGTTCCTGTCCAGGAGGCGGCGGTACTGGCGCCGCCTTCTCTCGTTGCTGTCCAGGAGGCGGCGGTACTGGCGCCGCCTTCTCACGTTGCTGTCCAGGAGGCGGCGGTACTGGCGCTGCCTTCTCACGTTGCTGTCCAGGAGGGGGCGGTACTGGCGCCGCCTTCTCACATTGCTGTCCAGGAGGGGGCGGTACTGGCGCCACCTTCTCACGTTGCTCTCCAGGAGGGGGCGGTACTGGCGCCGCTTTCTCAAGTTGCTGTCCAGGAGGAGCTGGGGAGTTCTGTGGAGCCACCCAGGAGCTGGAGAGACTTCGGGGTGGTGGTCATGGCTCTGGTCCTGCTCTCCATCATCTTCTTCGCTCCTGAGTTCGCCCAGCCGCTTCAGGCCCTGGCCTCATTGGCGACCAATCCCTGGTCGTCTTGCAACGACGGCGTGGGAGGTTCTCGTCTGGAGCAGTGGCCTGCCTCGTTCTGGTTCCTGCCTCGCCGTTTGGTTCCTCACAGAGGTCGTCCGCCCGAATCGCCCCGTGGGGACCCTGGTGCTTGGTGTCCGGGTTGTCCTCCTGACCTGTCTGCCCGGACGCCTCGTGTTTGGTGGCCTGGATGGCCACCAGTCTGGGGTTCAGGGGGGGGGGGGCGTGCCCTCCTCCGGACCCCCTTCCGCCCACCCCTGCCTGTATTAATTAGTGTCTGTTTTTTCGTTTAGGCACGTCTGAGAACCTTGCCTTTGAGTGGGGGGGGGGGTACTGTCATGATCCAGCCGCTTCAGCACGAGTTGTGCGGGTGCCCGCGCGGCTGCGCTAATTGGGAGGCGCACACCTGCGACTCATGCGGGCGGATCATCCCCTGTGTATATATAGGACCCGGTGACGACTGGTCCGCTGCCAGTTCGTTGAGCTTTATGTCCCGTTGATCCTGTGTGTACAGACCTTCGTCCGTTCTCCAACCAACCTTGCAAGCCTGACTCCTTGACACTTCTGCCTGCGTTGATTGTTTCCCCGTGTACCGACTCCTGCCTGTCCGCTCATCTGTTCTCGTCGTCCGACGTCACAACTACCGCTGCTGCACCGGACTGCCTGCTCGATCCCCAACCTCTGCATTCAATAAACGTGTCTCTTCTTGAACTACCTTGTGTCTTCCGAGTTCCTGCATTTGGGTCCTACCTCTCGTTCCGATGGGACGTGACACTTAGGGAATTTCTGAACAAGAACGTATTTGTGTATCTTGACGATATTCTAATCTTTTCATCAGACCTGAACTCTCACATCCAACAGGTCAGGGAAGTGCTCCGGCATCTGTTGCAGTACCAGTTGTTCGTAAATATTGACAAGTGTAAGTTCCACTGAGCATCCGTGTCCTTCCTGGGTTTCGTCTTGGCAGAGGGGGAGATTCGTATGGATCCTGGGAAGGTTGACGCAGTGCTGCGTTGCCCTACCCCCACCAGCAGGAAGGACGTACAGAGGTCCTTAGGATTCGCAAATTTCTCCAGGAATTTCATGAGGAACTTCAGCTCCGTGGCCGCTCCTCTGCACGCGCTCACCTCACCACACAACATCTTCGTGTGGTCCAGGACCTGCCAGGAGGCCTTCAACAGGCTTAAGGCAAGTTTCACCGCTGCGCCCGTCCTCATTGTTCCGGACCCAGATCGCCAGTTTATGGTGGAGGTTGACGCATCTAATTCGGGAATTGGAGCAATCTTGTCCCAGAGGAGTCCCAAGTACGGAAGGATCCACCCGTGCGCGTTCCTGTCTAGGAAGCTGACCCTGGCAGAGAGGAACTATGACGTAGGAGATCAAGAGTGGCGGCACTGGCTAGAGGGCTCGCAAGTGCCATTCGTGGTCTTCACTGACCACAAGAACCTGGAGTACCTGAAGACCGCGAAGCGGCTGAACGCCCGCCAGGCCAGGTGGGCACTGTTCTTCACCCGCTTCCACTTTACTCAGTCCTTCCGCCCAGGCTCCAAGAACGGCAAGCCGGATGCACTCTCGTGGATCCACGAGGGGGAGCGCACGGAATCAGTGGCTGCTCCTATCCTGCCAGAGGCGTGCTTCGTGTCCGGCTTCACCTGGGCGGTCGAGTCGCGGGTGAAGGAGGCCCTGGGAGAGACACCGACGCCCGCGGATTGTCCGTCGGGTCGCCTTTTCGTCGTTCCATCTCTGCGGGGAGACGTCGTCAACTGGACCCATACCAACAAAACGGTCTGCTACCTGGGTATGGCAAACACGCGTTCAGTGGTAGAACAAAGGTTCTGGTGGCCCAACCTCAGCAAGGACGTGAGGGAGTTTGTCAACGCCTGCCCGGTGTGTGTGGCCAATAACACTTCCCACCTACGGGCTGTTGGTGAGTTGCGACCCCTGTCCACCCCCTTCCGTCCGTGGTCACACATCGCGCTGGACTTTGTCACCGGCCTGCCGCCCTCCCAAGGGAACACAGTGGTGCTGTCTGTAGTGGACCGTTTCTCCAAGATGGTCCACTTCGTGCCGCTTCCGAAGATCCCGTCGGCCAAGCAGACAGCCCAGCTGGTGTTAGACGAGGTCGTCCGTTACCACGGGCTACCCCAAGACAACATTTCGGACAGGGGTCCGCAATTCAGCGTCCGCTTCTGGAAGGAATTGTGCAACCTCATTGGCGCTTCAGCTAGTCTGACATCGGGTCATCACCCGGAGTCTAATGGCCAGACGGAGAGGGTAAATCAGGAGTTGGAGACAGGACTTCAATGCCTGGCATCCAGAGACCAGAGCACGTGGAGCCAGCACATCAAGTGGCTAGAGTATGCCCACAATTCTCTACCCTCCACCTCAACAGGTATGGCTCCACTCCACGTCGTGCATGGCTATCCTCCGTCTCTGTTTCCTCCACTGGCAACAAACTGCGGTCCCGTCGGCCCTGGCCGTGGTACGACGCTGCAAACGAACCTGGGAAGCAGCTCGAAGGACAGTGCTGCGCATGAGCAGCACCTACAAGTCCGCAGCGGACCGCAATAGAAGGGCGGCACCAGAACTCAGGGTGGGACAGCGAGTGTGGCTCTCCACCAAAGATCTCCCGCTGCGAACGGAATCCCGCAAACTTGCTCCCAGGTTCGTTGGCCCGTTCCCAATTACCAAGATCATTAACCCGGTCACCGTCTCACTGAAACTGCCCAGGTCGATGAGGGTGCACCCTACGTTCCACGTCAGCAGACTTTGCCCGAATCGCCCTTCGCCACTGGCTCCTCCGGCCACATTGAGAGGAGCCAGATAAGGTGGCTGGGGCATCTGATCCAGATGCCTCCTGGATTCCTCCCTGGTGAGGTGTTCCAGACATGTCCCTCCGGAAAGAGACCCCAGGGACAACCAAGGACACGCTGGAGAGACTAAATCTTTCGGTTGGCTAGGGAACGCTTCGGGATCCCTCCGGAAGAGCTGGAAGAAGTGGCTGGGGAAAGAGAAGTGTGGCTATCCCTGCTGAAGCTAATTCCCACACATCCCAACCCAGAAAAGCGATAGAAAATGGAAGGATGGATGGATGGATGGATGGATGGATGGATAGATGGGTGGATGGATGGATGGATAGATGGGTGGATGGATGGATGGATGGATGGATGGATGGATGAATGGATGGATGGATGGATGGAGGCAGTTTTGGTTGATCGCGACGGTGTGCTGAGGGAAAAAAAAGACTTCGGCTGTGTTTTTTTTTTAACTTTAGCTCACCGCACATGTGCAAACAATGACAGTAGAGGAAAACACGTTGTCAGTGAATCATCCCCCCCCTCCATTTTAAGCTCTCGCTTGAGAAATCTTAACAAACATAAGTAAGGATGCTGCAGTAAAAAAAAAAATTGTGTCACTTTCATACGGAATGTTGAGGCGGACTTTTTTTTCACCAAGTCATTTTCGAAGTGCGTTTGCCACATCTACCAGTGTAGTGAAATGTGGAGGAGAATTTTCAAACTGTTCATGGAAAATATGACACCGACATTCCACCAAAAGGCAAACTGAGAATGAGAAAAGTGAACTGAAGTATCGTTTCTGGGTTCGTTACATAACACATAAAAGAGGAATAGCTGACTCGTTACAATCTTTTAAAAAAAAGCTGGAATATTATCTTCAATGAAATCTCTGCAGCTGGATTACAGTTACACGGCGCTGTGAGCCATGGCTGATGTGTGGAAGGACATCAGAGATTGTGAGTGTTTCTCACTCCAATTGGACGAATCCACTGACGTGAGTGACACAGCCCAGGTGTACATTCTATCATATAGCGTTTAGTGATCATCAACGTGAACTCAGATAGTTACAAAAAATGTTTAAATTTAATTATGTTGTGTAATATTGGTTCATGCGGTTATGCAAAGCACACAAACATTCATTTACATCTAAAAAATCCTCAATATAATTTAAAATAAACGTGTTTTGCATTTGCATATGCAGTGGGTAGATCTTTGTGACTTGGTCATTCTATTTCATCATTGGTCATTCAAAAAAAAAAAAAAAAAACCAAAGTCACCCCCAAAGTTGATTGTGAGAGACTGGATGTTTGAGAAGTAGATTTTGGGGTAAAAAAGTCTGGGCACCCTTTCACTACGTGCTCATCTCTCATCGTCCACCACATGTTGTTGTTCCGCTGTCCAACACGTGCGCAGGTCTCATCTGTGCCCAACCCACTGCTGCCTCTTGCTCCTGAACTACACACCCAAGCACCTCGCTTTGGGTGGCCTTGAGTAGGTGACCACCAGACAGACTTGGGTGGGGGGTTTTGCCCTCCTACGGTCTCCCTTTCTGCCCGCCCTGGGTCATTTTTGTTTTGTTTTGTCGCGTCTGGGATCTGAGCCTTGGGAGGAGGCTCTGTCAGGGGCAGGGCCAGGCCACTGCCCTGGGCACAGCTCCCTCCGGCAGCAGCTCCACACCTGGACCTTATTTGACACTAATTGGGCCAGGCATATAAGCCTTGTGTTTTCCAGTTTGTTGTGTTTGAGAGTGCATTAGTCTGCATGAGTATACAAGCCTCTTGTTGTGTATTCATCTCGTTGTCACAGCAAGCGTTCCTCTGCCACCACAGCTAAGTCAATTCCTCGACCTCGTTTTCATGTTTTTGGACCTTGCCCGTTGCAGCATCTGCTTTTGTGTCATTTTTCAAAGTGACTAACTTGTGATTTGGAAGTTTAGTCACTTTTGGAATTTTCAGGTCGTGTTACCCTGGAGTGAGCTCAAGTAAAGATTTGAAGCCGTCCAATTCGATTGGACGTCTGACACAAAATGCATCCAAAAAAACAAACAAACAAACAAAAGAGTTCTCCAACTGTGGTAAAAACGTCCTGTGTTCATCAACATATTTTCATCTAATTGTACATTTTTACCTGGCCTTTTGAAAGTGAAATTGCCAAATTATTTTCTCCAAGGATTACCATGAACTGGGACACTTTGAGTGATTTTCATTTAATGTCAAAGCCAGTTTTGCGAAAATTCCGTGCTAACCTTTCCTGCTACAGTCATGTGACCATGGTCAACAGTCCCAGGGGAGACGTGTTCTCCGTGCTGAGGTCATCCCGCTCTGGGTTAATGCTTCCTTCTATCGTTGCAGAGCTGAGGTGGATGGCGGGAACAGTCAAGCCACTCTTTCCCCAATCGCCATTGCGCTTTTTATTTTCCTTCTCACCCTCCAGATGACCAGTCCGTCTCACTCGCACGGCAATGGAAAACGCACTCACTGAGCTTGTTGTCACAATATCCCTAACAACTTTAATAAACTCAAGCAAAGTGTGCACGCAAATACTGTAATAAATGCAAAACAACTCAAGCAAAGGCTGAGTGCGCATGCACATTAACAGAACTAAGATATGCTTTTGTCTCTCCACAGGAGCCACACGAAAAGAGGAAAAGAGCCGTGGGTTGGCTACCCTTGATCTAGAAGGACACCAAGCCAAGCGTTGCATTAGCCTTTTCTACCCCTGAAGAAGGGACAAATGGGTGTTTTTAACATCCGAGCTTGAACTGGGTGCCAGACCATGCCTCTTTGTTTGCTTTTCAATTTAAGATTAATGTGGTTTAAACCTGTGGATATATATAAAGTCTCAATTATTGGGCTTTCAGATAACAAAAGGATTTTTCCTCAAGCATTGACTAGTCCCTAGTTGAATGTCCAGGTGTTATATGATTTTAGATTGTCGCAATTATCTCACTGTGTGCAGGAACATTTGTTTATTTTCTGTTCTTTGTTGGGACATTAAACAGAAATTCAAAAGATGTTTGTATCAATCCAGTCACCAGTGGTGTTCATTCTAGTTTTCAAATTATTTTGTCGTGTCCTCCTATTGTTCTGGAGGAATACTCTGCTTGGGTGCTCAATCGCTAGCCGCTAGCATGCTAGCGTCGACTTGGCACATAGGGGCACAGTGGAAAAGTGTGAAACCTGATGTATCAATTGAGAGGAAAGGTGCCAAGTGGATGTTCTAAGTTTGATGAGAACTGAATGCTAGTTGAGACTCAAAATGGGGTAGAGTGACAGTTTTGATTGGAGACACGTAGACTGGGTTTGACTAGCGTCAATTGTCCAGTGGAGTATCGTTAGTGTTTCACTCTTACAGTCACTGAAAATGCATGGATAGTCGGTGCGCAGTGTCGCAGTTGGAATTTAAAGAGGTGGCTGTGGAGTTTTTTACTAACTTATTAAACAGAATTCTAGCGGGTGAGAAGATGCCTGAAGAATGGTGAAAAAGTGTGTTGGTTTCTCATTTTTAAGAACAATGGCAATTTGCAGAGCTGTGTGAACGATAGAGGAATAAAGTTGATGAGCCACACAATGACGTTATGGGAAAGAGTCGTGGAGGCTAGACTCATGACACAAGTATCTGCGGGCAACAGTATTGTTTCATGCCTAGAAAGAGTACCACAGATGCATTATGCAAGGTCAGAAGGAGCTTGATTGTGTTTCTAGATCTAAAGAAACCCCATGACAGAGTACCAAGAGAGGAACTGTGGTACTGCATGCATAAGTGTGGTGTGGCAGAGAAATATGTGAGAATAGTACAGGACATGTATGAGGGCAACAGAACAGTGGTGAGGTGTGCCGTTGGTGTAACAAGAATTTAAGGTAAAGGTCGGACTGCATCAGGGATCAGCTCCGAGAACATTCCTGTTTGCTGTGGTAATGGATAGGCTGACAGATGATGTTAGACTGAGTGCTCAAACTGTCATGATCCTGCCGCTCCAGCACAAGCTCTGCGGGTGCGCTGATTGGGAGGTGCCCACCTGCGCCTCATGCAGCCTGATTATGCTGTGGATTTATATGACCGCGATGACAACTGGCCGGCGCCAGTTTGTTGATCTTCATGTCCCGTTCGTGTGCTCCGGTATCCCTAATCGAACCTGTGTGTACCGACCTTCACCTGTTCTCCGCCCAACCTTGTAAGCCTGACTCCTTCATTACTTCTGCCTGCTTTGATTGTTCTCCTGTGTACCGACTCTTGCCTGTCCGCTCACACCTGCTCTCTTCGCCTGACGTCCCAACTACCGCTGCTGCACCGGACTGCCTGCTCGATCCCCTACCTCTGCATATAATAAACATTTCTCCTTGAACTACCTGGCATCTTCCGAGTCCTGCATTTGGGTCCTACTCTCGTTCCGATGGGACGTGACAGAACGAACTGGCCAACACAGGACCCAGCAGGAAAGACCCGGCGTCGCCGGGACCGACACAAGGTAGACCGTCTGCCGGAGGACCAAGCCTGTCCAATCCGGGTAGGCTCCCTGATGTCCTCCGCTTCCGTGTCTTACGCTCCGCCAGCGAGGTATGAATATGTCCCGAACACGACCCGTCCGGCTCCTCATATTCTTCTGGACTCTGACTTTTCGGAATATGAGGAGGACCGTGATTTGTATGACCGGCTGCCGGAGTACGACTCCGATTATTCTGATTATGAATTTGCTCATCTGATCTTTCATCCCAGTCAGTTTGTTTCACCTCCCCGCGTTTCCAGCACCCGAACGTCTTCGCCCGGTAGGTTTAAGTACACCAATCTGTATGAGGGAACCCACTTGGCCATCTACCCGGGACCTCCGCATGGCGGCCAGAGGAGACGCCCCGTCCGGGCGCTCCCCGGTGCCTCCCGCTTCGCGGCAACTAAGACATCGTCCTCCCACTCCCCGCCGGTAAAGGCGAAACCGGCAGACCCGCAGCTGGTGGCGAAGCTTCCAGCCCAGAGGGAGGAGGAGCCGCCAAATCATGAGGCGTTCTGCCGCGAAATGCGGGCGCAGATAGAGCGGCAGAGCACCGAATTGGCAGCTCTCACGGCCCAGGTCCGGCAAGGATTGGCGAACCAGCCGAGCTACGCTGACGTCACAACTGCGACGGACTCGCTCCTGATGCAGGTTCACGTGGCAGTTGGAACTGACCCACTCCCGAGACAGGCCCACGTGTCAGTTTCGACTAAGTCTCAGCCTACTCTCGTTCACGTTGCAGTGGAAACCGACACGCCCCCTCGCCAAGTGCACGCCGCATTGGGAACGGACTCGCCACCTCGCCAAGTGCACGTAGCTGTGGAAACTGACCCGCCTCCTCGCCATTCCCACGTCGAGGTTTTGGCTGTTTCGAGCAGAGTTCACGCGGCAGTTGGAACTGACCCACTCCCGAGACACGCCCACGTGTCAGTTTCGACTGACTCTCTGCCGACTCTCGCCCACGTTGCTATTTCAACGGATGCACTGCAAGCTCACGTGGCAGTGGGGACCGACCCGATGCTGCCTCACGTTGCTGTCCAGGAGGTGGCGACGTCTCCACAGCCGCTTCTCCTCCGTGCTCTGGAGTACCAGTGGCGACCGGCCCGCGGACGCTCCACACTCCTGCTTCGTCGGCGACCGGCCCGCGGACGCTCCACACTCCTGCTTCATCGGCGACCGGCCTGCGGACGCTCCACACTCCTGCTTCGTCGGCGACCGGCCCGCGGACGCTCCACACTCCTGCTTCGTCGGCGACCGGCCCGCGGACGCTCCACACTCCTGCTTCGTCGGCGACCGGCCCGCGGACGCTCCACACTCCTGCTTCGTCGGCGACCGGCCCGCGGTCGCTCCCCGTTCCTGCCCTGTCGGTGACGAGCACGCCCATACGTTCCCATCCAGGAGGTGGCGACGGTGACACTGACACTGCCTTCTCACGTTCCTGTCCAGGAGGTGGCGACGGTTGCCCAGCCACCTCACGTTCCTGCCCAGGAGGAGGTGAAGTTGGTGATGCTGGCTCGGTCTTCTCACGTTGCTGTCCGGGAGGTGGCGAGGGTGTCGCCGCCTTCTCACGTTGCTGTCCAGGAGGTGGCGAGGGTGTCGCCGCCTTCTCACGTTGCTGTCCAGGAGGTGGCGATGGCGATGGTGTCGCCGCCTTCTCACGTTGCTGTCCAGGAGCTGGCGATGGTGTCCCCGCCTTCTCACGTTGCTGTCCAGGAGGTGACGATGGTGTCGCCGCCTTCTCACGTTCCTGTCCAGGAGGAGCTGGGGAGTTCTGTGGAGCCACCCTGGAGCTGGAGAGACTTCGGGATGGTGGCGGTCATGGCTCTGGTCCTGCGCTCCATCATCCTCTTCGGTCCTGAGGGCGCCCAGCCACTTCAGTACCTGGCCTCGTTGGTGACCAATCCACGGCTGCCTCCTGACCAAGCCTCGGTGGGGACCAGTCCCTGGTCGTCTCGCAACCACGGCGTGGGAGGTTCTTGTCTGGAGCAGTGGCCTGCCTCGTTCTGGTGCCTGCTTCGCCGTTTGGTTCCTCACAGAGGTCGTCTGCCCGAATCGCCCCTTGGGGACCCTGGTGCTTGGTGTCCCGGTCGTCCTCCTGACCTGTCCACCCGGACGCCTTGCGTTTAGCCTGGATGGCCACCAGACTGGGGTTGGGGGGGGGGTGGCGTGCCCTCCTCCGGACACCCCTTCCGCCCACCCCTGCCTGAGTTAATTAATGTCTGTGTTTTTTCGTTTAGCCACGTCTGGGAGCCGTGCCTTTGGGGGGGGGGGGGGGGGTACTGTCATGATCCTGCCGCTCCTGCACGAGCTGTGCGGGTGCGCTGATAGGGAGGTGCACACCTGCGCCTCATGCAGCCTGATCATGCTGTGGATTTATATGACTGCGATGACAACTGGCCGGCGCCAGTTCGTTGATCTTCATGTCCCGTTCGTGTTCTCCGGTATCCCTGATCGAACCTGTGTGTACCGACCTTCGCCTGTTCTCTGACCAACCTTGTAAGCCTGACTCCTTCGTTACTTCTGCCTGCTTTGATTGTTCTCCTGTGTACCGACTCCTGCCTGTCCGCTCACCTGCTCTCTTCGCCCGACGTCCCAACTACCGCTGCTGCACCGGACTGCCTGCTCGATCCCCTACCTCTGCATATAATAAACGTTTCTCCTTGAACTACCTGGCTTCTTCCGAGTCCTGCATTTGGGTCCTACTCTCGTTCCGATGGGACGTGACACAAACATGGTCGTCATGACAATGGAGTGTGGTCACCACGGATAGCTCTTAATGTAAAAAAAACAACACACGGGCCTCTTATTTGCAAATTAGTGTGCATTTTTTTGTATTTAAGTAGGAGAACAAGCTTGAAAAAGTCGCACACGGGGCACCATGAATGTAGCAATTACCAGATAAAATAAAAATGGAATTAATTTGAAATGGGGCCAATGTTAAAATCCTTGCCCTGCCTATGTGGCATTTGTATATTCTCCCCATAATTGCATAGGTTTTCTCTGGGCACTCTGGTTTCCTTGCACATCCCAAAAACGCATTAATTGGAGACTCTTAATTGTATCTTTTTGTGATTGGAACTGCAAATGTTTTTGTTTTTATGTGTCCTGTGATTGGATGGTAACCGGTTCAATGATAGCTTGGATAGGCTACAGCGCTCCCACGACTCTTGTAAGGATAAGCAGTTAAGATAATAAATGAATGAATGAATGGCGCAAGACTTTTTTGTAATTTTTAGATTATGCGTTGTAAATCTAATTTTTGATTTACAGGGCACCACGTCTCTTGTATTTGCTCCCTTTCTGATTTCAGTTTTTATTAATGTTTTTCATAAATAAAGGTTTCAAATCATCAAGCCAATTTTAATATCACTCAGAGAATATCCAAGGAAATACACAATGCAGTTTTCAAATGACTCTCATACTTCTTTTCCTTTCGATTTTTCCCGTCAGGGGTCGCCACAGTGGGTCATCTTTTTCCATCTAAGCCTATCTCATGCATCTTCCTCTCTAACACCCACTATCCTCATGTCCTCCCTCACAACATCCATCAACCTTTTCTTTGGTCTTCCTCTCTGTCTTTTGCCTGGGAGCTCCATCCTCAGCACCCTTCAACCTTCTAATATACTCACTCTCTTGCCTCTGGACATGTCCAAACCATCGAAGTCTGCTCTCTCTCACCCTGTCTCCAAATCATCCAACTTTGGCTGTCCCTATAATGAGCTCAATTCTAATCCTATCCAACCTGTTCACTCCGAGCAAGAACCTCAGCATCTTTATTTCTGCTACCTCCAGTTCTGCTTCCTGTTGTTTCTTCAGTGCCACTGTCTCTAATCCGTACATCATGGCCTAAACTTTGCCCTTCATACTAGCTAAGTTTTCAAATGACAATTCAATTTATTAAGGCACTTAAAAAAAATCCAAACCTTTCTGACCCTCTGTGAAAAAGTAATTGGTTGTTAATGTTGTGCCACCTATAATGCAGCCCTATGGGGGCACAAACCAGTGCAATCTGTAGGCCGGTCCCAAGCCCGGATAAATGCAGAGGGTTGCGTCAGGAAGGGCATCCGGCGTAAAAACTGTGCCAAACAAATATGAGCGTTCATCTAAAGAATCCCATACCGGATCGGTCGTGGCCCGGGTTAACAACGCCCGCCCCCGGCACTGCTAACCTACAGGGCGTCGGTGGAAATTCAGCTACTGTGGGTCGAAGACAAAGAAGAGGAGGAAACCGGATCCAGCGTCAGAAGAAAAAGAGGAATGCACAGAGCCTACAACTGAGTGTAGGGACTTTGAATGTTGGGACTATGACAGGAAAAGCACAGGAGTTGGTTGACATGATGATTAGGAGAAAGGTTGATATTCTGTGCATCCAAGAGAGCAGGTGGAAAGGTAGTAAGGCTAGAAGTTTGGGAGCAGGGTTTAAATTATTCTACCACGGAGTAGATGGGAAGAGAAATGGAGTAGGGGTTATTTTAAAGGAAGAGCTGGCTAAGAATGTCTTGGAGGTAAAAAGAGTATCAGATCGAGTGATGAGACTAAAATTTGAAATTGAGGGTGTTATGTATAATGTGGTTAGCGGCTATGCACCACAGGTAGGATGTGACCTAGAGTTGAAAGAGAAATTCTGCAAGGAACTAGATGAAGTAGTTCTGAGCATCCCAGACAGCGAGAGAGTTGTGATTGGTGCAGATTGTAATGGACATATTGGTAAAGGAAACAGGGGCGATGAAGAAGTGATGGGTAAGTACGGCATCCAGGAAAGGAACTTTGAAGGGCAGATGGTGGTGGACTTTGCAAAAAGGATGGAGATGGCTGTAGTGAACACTTATTTCCAGAAGAGGGAGGAACATATAGCGACCTACAAGAGCGGAGGTAGAACCACGCAGGTAGATTATATTTTGTGCAGACGATGTAATCTGAAGGAGGTTACTGACTGTAAAGTAGTGGTAGGGGAGAGTGTAGCTCGACAGCATAGGATGGTAGTATGTAGGATGATTCTGGTGGTGGGTAGGAAGATTAAGAAGACAAAGGTAGAGCAGAGAACCATGTGGTGGAAGCTGAGAAAGGAAGAATGTCGTGCGGCCTTCCGGAAAGAGGTGAGACAGGCTCTCGATGGACAACCGAAGCTCCCGGAAAACTGGACGACGACAGCCAAGGTGATCAGAGAGACAGGCAGGAGAGTACTTGGTGTGTCATCTGGTAGGAAAGGGGAGAAGGAGACTTGGTGGTGGAACCCCAAAATACAGGGAGTCATACAAGGAAAGAGATTAGCGAAGAAGAAGTGGGATACTGAGAGGACTGAGGAGAGGCGAAAGGAGTACATCGAGATGCGACGTAGGGCAAAGGTAGAGGTGGCAAAGGCTAAACAAGAGGCATATGAAGACATGTACACCAGGTTGGACACGAAAGAAGGAGAAAAGGATCTCTACAGGTTGGCCAGACAGAGGGATAGAGATGGGAAGGATGTGCAGCAGGTAAGGGTGATTAAGGATAGAGATGGAAATGTGTTGACTGGTGCCGGTAGTGTACTAAATAGATGGAAAGAATACTTTGAGAAGTTGATGAATGAAGAAAATGAGAGAGAAGGAAGAGTTGAAGAGGCAAGAGTGAAGGACCAGGAAGTGGAAATGATTAGTAAGGGGGAAGTCAGAAAGGCACTACAAAGGATGAAAAATGGAAAGGCAGTTGGTCCTGATGACATACCGGTAGAGGTATGGAAGCAATTTGGAGAGATGGCTGTGGAGTTTTTGACCAACTTATTCAACAGAATACTAGCGGGCGAAAAGATGCCTGAAGAATGGAGGAAAAGTGTTCTAGTTCCCATTTTTAAGAACAAAGGGGATGTTCAGAGCTGTGGGAACTATAGAGGAATAAAGTTGATGAGCCACACAATGAAGTTATGGGAAAGAGTAGTGGAGGCTAGACTCAGGACAGAAGTAAGTATCTGCGAGCAACAGTATGGTTTCATGCCTAGAAAGAGTACCACAGATGCATTATTTGCCTTGAGGATGCTCGTGGAAAAGTACAGAGAAGGTCAGAAGGAGCTACATTGTGTCTTTGTGGATCTAGAGAAAGCCTATGACAGAGTACCAAGAGAGGAACTGTGGTACTGCATGCGTAAGTCTGGTGTGGCAGAGAAGTATGTTAAAATAGTACAGGACATGTATGATGGCAGCAGAACAATGGTGAGGTGTGCCTTAGGTGTGACAGAGGAATTTAAGGTGGAGGTGGGACTGCATCAGGGATCAGCTCTGAGCCCCTTCCTGTTGCAGTGGTAATGGATAGGCTGACAGATGAGGTTAGACTGGAATCCCCTTGGACCATGATGTTCGCAGATGATATTGTCATATGCAGTGAAAGCAGGGAGCACGCAGAGGAACAATTGGAAAGATGGAGACATGCACTGGAAAGGAGAGGAATGAAGATTAGCCGAAGTAAAACAGAATATATGTGCGTGAATGAGAAAAGTAGAGGGGGAAGAGTGAGGCTACAGGGAGAAGAGATAGCGAGGGTGGACGACTTCAAATACTTGGGGTCAACAATACAGAGCAATGGAGAGTGTGGTCAGGAAGTGAAGAAACGGGTCCAAGCAGGTTGGAACAGCTGGCGAAAGGTGTCTGGTGTGTTATGTGACAGAAGAGTGTCTGCTAGGATGAAGGGCAAAGTTTACAAAACAGTGGTGAGGCCGGCCATGATGTACGGATTAGAGACGGTGGCACTGAAGAAACAACAGGAAGCTGAACTGGAGGTGGCAGAAATGAAGATGTTGAGGTTCTCGCTCGGAGTGACCAGGTTGGATAGGATTAGAAATGAGCTCATTAGAGGACAGCCAAAGCTGGATGTTTTGGAGACAAGATTCGAGAGAGCAGACTTCGATGGTTTGGACATGTTCAGAGGCGAGAGAGTGAGTATATTGGTAGAAGGATGCTGAGGATGGAGCTCCCAGGCAAAAGGGCGAGAGGAAGACCAAAGAGAAGGTTTATGGATGTGGTGAGGGAAGACATGAGGGCAGTTGGGGTTCGAGAGGAAGATGCAGGAGATAGGCTAAGATGGCAAAAGATGACACGCTGTGGCGACCCCTAACGGGACAAGCCGAAAGGAAAAGAAGAAGAATGTTGTGCCACCTATGGGAGCCATAACTGAAATCAAGTATTTGCGATAATTGGTGATGAATCGTTCACATTGCTCTGAAGGTATTTTGTCACACTCATCTTTGCAAAATTGTTTCAACTCCACCCGATTAGAGGGTTTTCTAGAATGAACTGCCCATTTGAGGTCACACCTTGGGATCACAATTGGATTTAAATCCGGACTTTAACTTGGCCACTCCAAAACCTTAACTTTTTTTTTAAAAAAACAATTCAAAGGTGTAGTTGCTGGTGTGTTTTATATTGTTATCCTTCTGCATGATCCAAGAACGTTTGAGCTTGATGGCACGAACCGATGGCCGAACGTTCTCCTTCAGGATTTTTCTGGCACAGAGCAGAACTCATAGTTCCATGAATTACAGCAAGCCTGGCATTTTTCGCAAGATGTTATGACCGCACACCTTCCAAAAAGTTACATTTTTTACTTGTCAGTTCACAGAATGTTTCTCCAAAAGTCTTGAGGATCACCAAGATGTGTTTTGGCAAATGGGAGACAAACCTTGGTATTCTTTACTGACTGCAGGGGTTTTTGCCTAGGAAGTCTTCCATGGATGCCATTTTGAACAGTGTCTTTCTTATGGGGGAGTCTTGCAGTTCTGTAGATGTTGTTCAAGGTTCTTTTGAGACCTCCTGGATGAGTCGTCGTCCCACTCTTCGAGTAATTGTAGTTGGTAGTCCACTCTTGGGAAGGTTTGCCACTTTTCCCGATTTTCTCCTTTTGGGGATAATGGCTGTGACAGTGATTCACTAGAGCCCCAAAGCCTCGGAAATGGATTCGTAACTTTTTCCAGACTGATCGATTCCAATCACTTTTTTTGTCATTTCTTCTTGAATTTCTTTGGATACTTGCATGATGCGTTGGTTCTTGAGATCTTGTAGCCTAGTTCACGTTCTCTGACAGATTCTGCTTAAGGTATTTCTTGAATCAAAAAGTATGGTGGTAATCAGGTTTGGGTGTGTGTTGTGAAATTGAATTCACCTTTCCCAAACTTGTGGTTAACCCATTTAACAAGGGGAGGGGGACAATTATTTTTTCACAGAGGGTCAGAAAGGTTTGGATTTTTTCGTGCCTTAAAAAACTGAAGTGTCATTTCAAAACTGCATTCTGTATTTCCTTTTGTTGTCTCTGAGTGATATTCATATTGGTGTGATGATTTGAAACAAAAAAAAAAAAATCAGGAGGGGCAAATATGGCACTGGAATAATTAGGAAAAAAATCCCGATTGTTTATCAATCTATAACACTTGGTTTGCTACAATAAATCCATTTTACATTCTTCGTTACAGCCGCTGATCGCTTCCTCTTACTTAAATACAAATCAAGGATGCATGCATTTTAGTTTTAATAGGAGCTAACAGTGAAATCTTCAACAACAGACAAGATAAGATGATACACAACATAAACAAGGACAGACAAACATTGTGAAGACAATGCAATCTGAAGGACGTTACCAACTGTAAAGTTGTGAAATGTGAAAGTGTGGCTAGACAGCATAGTATGATGGTGTGTAAGATCACTCCGGTGGTTAGGAGGAAGATTAAGAGGACAAATGCTGACCAGCAAACCATGTGGTGGAAGCTGAGACAGGAAAAGTGTTGTATTGTCATTGTTCAAAGAATTGTATGAGATGAAAGTACTCACATTCAGGTTTAAGGAATAAAAAAATAAAACATCCATCCATTTTTAGAGACGCTTATCCTCACGAGGGTCACAGGAGTGCCGGACCCAATCCAGGCTGTCATCGGGCGCGAGGCAGGGTAGACCCTGAACTGGATGCCAGCCAATTGCAGCACACATGGAGACAGACAACTGTCATGCTCACAATCACACCTAGGGGCAATTTAGAGTCTCCAATTAATGCATGTTTTTGTGATCTGTGAGGAAACTGGAGTAGAGGTGTCTGTGGAGTTTTTGACCAGCTTGTTGAATAGAATTCTCGTGGGTAAGAAGATGACTAAAGAATGGAGGAAGAGTGTGAAGTGGCCTATTTACTATTTATTTAAAAAAAATATTCTGAACACCAATGTTAATATTGCCCCTTGATATCCTTCTTATGGAGCCACTCCTTGGATTTTCCTGGCTGTGTGCTTCGGGTCATTGTCATGTTGAAAGACCCAGCCACAATCCATCTCCAATGCTCTGACTGAGGGAAAGAGGTTGGACAGTCATCCTGTCCTATGTGCGGAATAACACCCCCAAAGCATGATGCTACCACCCCCGTGCACCTTGGTAGGGATGGTGTTCTTGAGATGGAACTCATCATTCGTCTTCCTCCAAACACGGTCAGTGGAATTATGACAAAAAGTTCCATTTTGGTTTCATCTGACCATGAAACTTTCTCCAATGACTCCTCTGCATCATCCAAATGGTCATTGACAAACTTAAGACGGGCCTTGACATGTGCTGGTTTAAGCAGGGAAACCTTCTGTGGCATGCATGATTTCAAACTATGACGTCTTAGTGTATTACCAACAACTTCTTCTTGGAAACGGTGGTCCCAGCTCTTTTCAGGTCATTTTCAGGTCATTGACCAAGACCTGTCGTGTAGTCCTGGACTGATTCCTCACATTTCTAAGGATCATTGAGACCCCACGAGGTGATATCTTGCATGAAGCTCCACTCCGATTGAGATTGACCGTCATGTTTAGCTTCTTCTTTTTTCTAATGATTGCTCCAACAGTGGACCTTTTTTCACCAAGCTGCTTGGCAATTTGTCCGTGGAAGTGGACTTTTAAAGGCGGACTAAAAGGTCTTTTAGAGTCAGAATTCTCGGTGAAAGACAGGTGTTCAAATATTTATTTGCAGCTGTATCACACAAATAAATCATTAAAGACATACATTGTGATTTCTTGATTTTTCTTTTTAGATTAGACATGCCCCTACGGTGAAAATTTCATACCCCTCCATGATTTCTAGCAGGGTGTTCAAATACTCATTTTCTTCACTATATATATATATATATATATATATGCATGTCCTGGGTCATCCCCGGGATCACTTTCCGGTCGGACATGCCCAGAACACCTCACCAGGGAGCCGTCCGGGAGGCATCCTCCTCAACCTCCTTACTTGGCTCCTCCCATTGCGGAGTCCCTCCCGGAGGACCAAGCTTCTCACCCTATCTCTAAGGGAGAGCCTGGACACCTTGCGGAGGAAACTCATTTCGCCCACTTGTTTCTGGGATCTTGTTTTTTCGGTCACAAACCACAGCTCATGCCCAGAGATGAGGGTAGGAACATAGATTTACTGGTAAATTGAGAGCTTTGCTTTTTGACTTAGGTCTTTCTTTACTACAACATACTGATACAAAGTCCGCATCACTGCAGATGCTGCACTGATCTGTCTGTCGATCTCCCGCGCCATCCTTCCCTCATTCATGAACAAGACGCCAAGATACTTAAACTCCTCTACTTGGGGCAGGATCTCATCCCCGATCTGGCACGGCACCCTTTTCCAACTGAGGACAATGGTCTCAGATTTGGAGACGATGATTCTCAACCCAGCCACTTCACACTGGGCTGCGAACCACTCCAGTAAGCATTGGAGATCACGGCTTGATGAGCCCAACAGAACCAAAACATCTGCAAAGAGCAGAGATGCTATACTGAGGTCACCAAATCAGACACCCTCTATGCCTCGGCTCCGCCTAGAAATTCTGTACATAAATGTTATGAACAAAATCGGTGACAAAGTGCAGCCTTAGCAGAGTCCAACTCTCACCAGAAACGCGTCCAACTTATTGGCAGCAATGTGGACCAAACACTGACAGTGGTCATACGAGGACCGAACAGCTTGTATCAGGGGTTTTGGCACGCTATACTACTGAAAAACCTCCCAAAGACCCGCCGAGGGACATATCGAAAGCCTTCTCCAAGTCCACAAAACATATGTAGACTGGTTGGGCGAACTCCCATGCACCCTCGATGATCCTGCCGCGTGTATATATCTGGTGCACTGTTCCACAGCCAGGACGAAAACCACATTGCTCCTCCTGTATCCGAGATTTGACTTCCCGACGGACCCTCCTCTCCAGCATCCCTGAATAGACCTTATCAGGGAGGCTGAGGAGTGTGATCCCCCTATTGTTGGTACACACCCTCCGGTCCCCCTTCTTAAAGAGGGGGACCACCACCCCAGTATGACGATCCAGAAGCACTCTCCCCGATGTCCATGTGATGTTGCAGAGGTGTGTCAAACAGGACAGCCCCACAATGTCCACAACCTTAAGGAACTCCGGGAGAATCTCATCCACCCCCGGGGCCCTCCCACCAAGGAGCTTTTTAACCACCTCGGTGACCTCAACCCCAACCCCAGAGATAGAAGAGCCCGGCTTAGAGAACCCAGACTCAGCTTCCTCATGGGAAGGCGTGTTGGTGGAATTGAGGAGGTCTTCGAAGTATTCTCCTCACCGACTCACAACATCCCGAGGACGGTGCACTGCTTTACCCTCTTGAGACGCTGGACAATGGACCAGAATGTCCTCAAAGCCGTTTTGATGTCGTTCTCCATCGCCTCACCGAACTCTTCCCACGCCCGAGTTTTTGCTTCTGTGACCACGAAGCTGCATTCCACTCGGCTAGCTGGTACCTATCAGCTGCCTCAGGAGTCCCACAGGCCAAAAATGCCCGATGCTCTCCTTCTTCAGCTTGACAGCATCCCTCACTGTTGGTGTCCACCAATGTGTTCGGAGGTTGCCGCTACGACAGCCATCGACCACCTTACAGCCACAGCTCAGGTTGGCTGCCTCAGCAATGGAGGTGTGGAACATCGTCTACTTGGTTTCAATGTCCCCCGCCTCCCCTGGAAAGTGACCAAAATTCTTTCGGAGGTGGGAGTTGAAATTCCTTCTAAAAGGGGAATTTGCCAGCCGTTCCCAGGATATCCTCACAAAACGTTAGGGTCTGCCACACCGGATCGGCATCTTTGATGACCATCGGAGCCAATTTACCACCAGGTGGTGATCAGTTGGCAGCTCTGCCCCTCTCTTCACATGAGTGTCCAAGACATGCGGTCGCAAGTCCGATGACACGACTACAAAGTCGATCATTGACCTGCGACCTAGGGTGTCCTGGTGCCAGGTACACATGTGGACAACCTTATGCCTCAACATGGTGTTCGTTGTGGACAACCCGTGATGAGCAAAGAAGTCCAGTAACAGAACACCACTCGGGTTCTGATCGGGTGGACCGTTCCTTCCAATCATGCCCTTCCAGGTCTCACTGTGATTGCCCACGTGGGCATTGAAGTCCCCCAGGAGATTGATGGAGTCCCCAGAGTGAGGCTACCCTCTCATCCACCGGGGTAAACCTCAATGTACAGGCCTCGAGCCGGGGCACAATAATTATACCCACACTTGCTCAGCGTCTGTAACCATGGGAAACTCCAGAGTGGAACAGAGTCCAACCCCTCCCAAGAGGAATGGAATCAGACCCCAAGTGGTGCGTAGAAGCGAGTCCGACTTTATCTAGTCGGAACTTCTTGACCTCACGCACCAGCTAGGGCTCCTTCCCTGCCAAAGAGGTCACATTCCATGTCACTAGAGCTAGTTTCTGTCGCCGGGTGTCGGATCGCCAAGGTCCCCTTGTCTGGCCAGCGCCCAGCTCACATCGCACCCAACAAGTGAAACAGAGATCCAACATTTGCCAAAATATAACTTATGGTAAATTGTAGATTTTAGCAACACATGTAGTCGCCAAAGGTTTTTGCAGTGACCCAAATTTTATATTTAACTAACTTTGATGATTGAGTTTTCCATCAATCCATCCATTTTCTGAGCCACGTATCCTCACAAGTGTCGCAGGTGTGCTGGAACCTATCTCAGCTATCATCGGGCAGGAGGCAGGGTACACCCTGAACTGGTTACCAGCCAATCGCAGGGCACATAGAGACAAGTCGCACACACAATCACACCTTGGGGAAATTTAGAGTCTACAATTCGTGCCTGGAGAAAAACCCGCGCAAGCTTCGGAAAACATGCAAACTCTACACAAGTGGGGCCGGGAATTGAACCCCGGTCCTCAAAACTGTGAGGCCAAATGCTCTCACCATTTGCTCCACTGTGCAGTCTGATTCAGTTTTCATATTTATAATTTGTTTCCACACTCTTTGTTTTTATTTAAAAAAGTGTATTCTCATTTTTCTTGCATAATTGAGTCATAAAGTGAGTGCTGAATCACAAAATTGCCAAAATATTTAGTCACAAGTTGAAAAACTGACAGTGTTGGAAATGTTTCATATTTCAATTTTATATGATGTTTTTTTTCTAGCTTTCCATTTACGCTTGGAGTCTGTGGCATGTGGAAGGCTGTGGTGCACCACGAGAAACACATTAACTGCAGTAGCCATGGCAACAGCACTAATTAAGGGTTGTGTTCAAGTAAAAGTAGTCATGCATTCTTTGTAACCTACTAGAAATCTACTTTCCATTTGTGCATTCAGTACCTAATTTACACAGGGTTAATGTTATTAACTGGATGATTTACATTTAGTAAAAATGCATGAGATTGGATTTCCAGTATGATATTTTTATAGTCATCAAAAATGTTTTTTTTTAAACAGTGGTTCCTTACCAATTTCATAGACATTCTTGTTGTTGATTGGACTACTGGTGCTGGTGATTTCAGCATAGGGAGAATCCCGTCGAGTGGGTGACTTCATTTCCACATAGCCACTTTCAGTGTTTTTTGTTGTCAGTATTGGGGGGTCTTTGATCGTGGCATATAGGTTTTCAGAGCTGTTCAGGGAGCTGGAACTTCCATGATATGGTATGCCTTTGACCATGTCTGCACAATGAAACAGAGGGGCCAGTGTGAAAAATAACAAGCATTAACCTGGCAAAACTGGCTATTTTCTGGGTGTTTATTTTCAGTATTTACCTCGCAGAGACTTTCCCATGTATCTTCTGTCTACTCCATAAGCTCCTAGTTTACAGGAAGAAATAAATGGAGAGCAAAGTCAGCCCCTGGAGGAAATGGATTGGGATGTGGGAGGAAACTGGAGTGCCCGGAGAAAACCCATGCAGGCAGAGTGAGAACATGCAAAATTCACATAGGCGGGGCTGGGATTAACCTGGGTCCTCAGAACTGTCAGGCCAAAGCTTTACAGCTGTTCCACTATTCTACCAGAATAAAATAAAATAAAATAAAGTAAGAAAAAAGATAAAAATACTTGTGTAGAGTTATGGTTGTGTGCAAACATGTTTATAAACAGTTAAAGAATGTAACTTTTTTTTTGCTCTCCACGAAATGAGCTATTGGAAAATTTCAATACTGAAAATGTTTTTGGAATATAAAACAACAGCATGCAATTAACTTCTAAAATAATAAAGCCCTAAGTCTGAAAAAATGTTCAGCTTCTGCAGCAATTGCTTTGGTTTCAGCCATGCTATTCAAAAGGTGGGGAGGGTTATCACACTGAATGCAGTCTTCTGTATTGTTGGATTGTATCTCATCATTCTTTTTTTTTGGTGGGGGGGGCTTAAGATCACAAAGGAGAACCATCTGCTCCATCTGTCTATCCATCCATCTTCTGCTTATCCAGGGTCAGGTTGTGGAAGATGGGGTTTAAGCAGGGAATCCCAGATTGTCACTCCCGAGTCATCACCCAGGGGCCACCTCCTAATAGATCAGCCTGGAACACTCCACCAGAAAGGGATCTAAGTGGCATCCCAACGAGATCCCTGAGCCACCTCATCTGGTTACTCTCGATGCAGAGGAGCAGCCACTCTACTTTGAGTCCCCCTGAGCTACTAAGGCTATCTCTCAGGGAGACCTCAGACACCACTCAGACTCAATTCATTTGATTTGCGTGTATTAGTGATCTCGTTCTTTAGGTCACTGTTAAGTAATTTATTACTATGTTAGTTATCATGATAAAAATATGTCATTACTATTATAGTTGCTGTTGGGATTGTTTTATCGTGCGTTTGTTTATGTTAGTCTTAGTCTGAATTGTTCTCTTTGTGAGCTGTGTGCGTGTCTTGAAGTGTGACCCAGTGACAACTGGGAGACGATGCCCCCCTGCCGACCTCAACCTGATGCCCCTGAACACTGGGAAGCGATGTCTCCATCCTGGCCTCAGCATGTTCCCCTTCTGATCTTAAGCAGATACTCCTCAACACCCGGAGGAGATAACACCCTTCTACCGCAGGAGGATACCCTTGAATGCCATAAACATGTCTTTAAACAATGCCCTGCTTTTTCTCTTGTGGGTTTATCAGGACATTCTTGCGGTCTTGAAGAAACATGTACCTTAGTGTTCGTGTGCTGTTGGTGTAGCCATCTGTGTCAGCATTTTCACTGTGTAACCATGTAACCCTTTGACCTGAGAATGCAATAAAAAAGAGCAGACACGGACTACCACTTTGGCAGTCTGAGGTAGAGCACTCTAACAGTGTGTCCTCCGTCTGTCCCGTGCACGAAAAGACAATCTTGGTTGGTTTGAGTTCACTCTCTACAGTCCTCAGGCTTGTCTTAGCTGTTTTTCTAGGAACATCTCTGACAGTCACGACCCACAACTTGTTGTCATGATTCTGCCGGTCCAGCCCTGGCTGTGCGGGTGCTGATCGATCAAACCAGGCAGGAGTATCAAAGGAGTCAGATTTACGGGGTCGGTCAGAATGTTCTGAGTCGAGATAGGCAGCACCCCATCACCATTATACACAATGTTAATACTGCATGTCTTTGTCCTCTTGAGACGCTGGATGGTGGACAAGAATGACCTTAAAGCAGTCCAGAAGTTGTTCTCCATGGCCTCACTAAGCTCCTCCAAGGCACAGACATCCAAAAGACCAGGTATGACATTCTCTTAAGCTTGAAGGCGTCCCTCGCCACTGGTGTTCACTGACAGGTTTGGGGATTGCAGTCACCAGTTGGCCACTTCAACAATCAAGGCATGAAACGTGGGCCACTTGGAATCAATGTCCCTGGCCGCTCACATGACACATGCTCAAAGTAATTTCAGGGGTTGGAGTTAAATTTCTTTTGACAGGGGACTCTGTCTGGCGTTCCCAGCATACCCTGACAATACATTTGGGTCATAGCATATTTCCCCATCGGGGACAATACACCTCCAGGTGGTGATCAGTTTTTAGCTCGGGCCCTCTCTTGGAAAAGCATTCCAATATTAGTGTGCATTATTTGGTTTGATTTCATTTAAGCCGTGCTTGTCTGATTCTTCACCTAGGAGCTGTTTGACATGGGTGACCCTAATAGGGACATTAAAGACTCATACAAGTGAAGTCATAGAATGATTCGGACACACAAACCCCTCTACTACAATAAGGTGACGCCCCATGGATGAGTAAATTATTTGAATTAATTCAAACTAATGAACACTGTCTTGTCAGCATAAAAACTTGGGCTGGCACGTTTGACCTCTCCAAAAAAAAAAAAAAAAAAAAACCACGCTCATTTATCAAATCCAAACTATGATCTGTGTTATAGGCAGAAAAAAATCCCGACATCTGAAGTGAAATAGAATAGTCAATGATCCACATTGATCCAGAGCAAATGTTTAAACTTTCATATGGCGTAAACAATTCAACTGAAGCTAAAATACAGTTTCTTGCTCACCCAGTTTATTGAAGCAGTCCCTATGTTCCCAGCGTGCCGGCAATGTGTCAGCAGCATCAGCAAGAGGATAACTCTCTTTTTCGTCTCTATTCTTAAAGTTCACAAATATTTTATTCTTGGCCTACAAAGTACAAAAATACAATTAATCATCTAATGTATATTATGAATAAAAAATATATAGTACTTTTCCGTATGGAGAGTCATGTTGTGGGCTTGTGCACTGGGTCAGCGTATGGTAGCTAGGGTTGGAGAAGTAGTTAGTGGGGTGAACACCACTCTGTAGATGAGCATCTGAAAAGTGAACAAAGATGAAATAATAACAGCATGCCCTGCATAAATCCCATCAATCGAAGATGCTTTGGCATGAATCCACAAAAATCAAAAGGATCTCTGCAGCATGATGTGCGTTGTCCATTTTTTTAATATTTGGTTTAACATGACAAAATTATTAGTTTCCTATGTTGTCATTTGGTTTTGGTTCCTTTTTCTATGTATCCTGCCTTCCAAGCCTCTTTATTATGTCTTCACCTGTTCTTGTTATCCCTGATTCATATGGAACCTTCTATTCAGATTATAATATGTTTAGGAACCCAATCAAATGAAAACGGTCCATATATAAACACCTCAACTGGAATTAACAGGCTGATTCCTAATGGAATTTCATTTGGTTTCAAAGGAGTCGAATATTCCTCATGTCAAACTTATCAGAATTCTTTTGGCGCCTTGTGTACCGTCTTTCAATTGAGTTGAGATAAACTCTCTCTACGCATGCTTCGTCTCGATGTGTGGTGATGTCATCGTTCATGCAAAATGCAAACATGGTGGATTCCGACGGAGCTCATATGTGACAGAGATATTGTTTTGAACTACTTATAAATTGTTTTCAATCAGGCCTTCTTTAAAATTAATGTAAAAATCTCAAAGGCTGCTATGAATAGATGACAAACCTATATCTTGATAAATGACTGGATGTTCACATCGCATTGCTGTTCTAATTAAATGTAGAGCACATAAATTTGATCGGAACAGATCTACTCAAATGTTAATAGTTGGGCAGCGGTCTTAGATCAAAAGGATTTAAATCGGAATGACAAAAACTCTCCACGTAAACTCATGTATGGTGTGTTCTGAAAAGGAGTCCTTAACCAGTCAATCAAATTTACATTAACGTTTGCTGTGCTAAACTAGTGACTGAATCACATGTGCCACTAAAATTGTGCTAATTAACACTTAATGTTCCCATGTTTTTTAATCAGGGACTGAGACACAGAACGTGGAGCGAAGCGCTGATAGTTTAAACAACATTGCCGTGTGTGTGATGCAAACTTTATGAGGCTCTTGAACGCCTATACTGAAGTTGAGGACTTCAGTGGTTTCAGTGAACAAGAGGAGGAATAAAAACGATTTTTCTGGTGTATTGGGATATTTTACTCCTGTTAAAGTCACTGATTGGAAAAAGGTACAAAAGTAAACATCTACAAAGTCTTTCTGAGTGATTAATTTCACAACATACTGGTATGTGCAATAGTGCTCAAAATAATCGCAGTCCAATTTGACTAACCAGATTAATCCACATTTTCAGTATATATTTTTTATTGCTACAGGTCAAGTTATCAGTAGGTGCAGTAGATTATCAGAAAACCAACAAGACTGAGAATTCATAATATACACACTCTCTGTATAATTTGTGGAAAGGGGCGTGTTAAAAAATAGCAGTGTGGCATTCAAATCGTGAGGTCATTATATTTGTGAAAAACAGGTGTGAATCAAGTGGGCCGTATTTAAGGATGAAGCTAGCACTTGTTGAACATCCATTTCTCCTTTAAAGTCTGAGGAAAATGGGTTGTTCAACACATTCTTTAGAAAAACAGCTTTTTGAATAAAGGGATGATTGGGGAGGGTAAAGCTTAGAAAGAGGTGCAAAAAAGTATAGGCTGTCCATCTAAAATTATTAAATTATCTCTAATGCCTTAAAAGAGAGAAGAAACACCAGAGACACATGGCAGAAAACAGAAGAGAACCAGATAGACAAAGGCTCAGCCAATGATCAGCTCCAGGATGAGTAAGTAAGTAGTACTGTGAGAGTGAGAAGATGTGTCATGAGAAAGGCTTGGCCACTGCCAAGAGGGGAGTGGCCAGGCCAATGGTCTGGGCGGTGACACATGTCACCGGTCACAGGTGTCTCACATTCGGACTGTAATTAGACAGGCATTTAAGTTGGAGTTTTTGTCACTGGCATTTACCAGGTTGTTGCCCTGCGTTAGTGAGTTACATTCACTGCCTGTGGGACTCTCCACTTCTACCCATAAGTTAGAGTAACCCTAGTCACAGCTATTCTGTGCCCTTTTGTTTGATCCTGTTCTGTTGAGTGAGTCAGTTTGTTTCAGAGTCACCGAACCCTTGCTTTATGTCTTTTGAAATCCACCTAGCCTGGCGTTTCTCTGCCTCTGCCCTGTCGGACTGCTACAGTGATTCAGTTTCTGGAATAAACCACATTGAACGTTATGCCTCTGCCTCAAAGTCCTGCATTTGGGTCTGTCCCCCGTACCAGAGGTTTCTGACAAGATGTCTGAGCTGATCTATTTACAAGAATCCCCCGCAAAGTCCCTCTGTTAAAAAAAAAACAAAAAAAAAAGGCATGTGCAAAAGAGGCTACAATTTGCCAAATAAGACTGGCCTAAAGAGAAATGGAGAAACATTTTGTGGATTGATGAGAGTAAAATTGTTCTGTTTGTGTCCAGGGAAATCTGAGAACATGGTCCTCAGTCGGAAAAGATACTACCCTGGGTGGAGAAGTTTAAAGTGTATGTAATGTCCTCAGTGCACCTTTTTGTTAATATGATACGTTTTTTTTAGGCAGAATTAGAATCAGAATTCCGTTGTAAAGGAAACGTTTTTATTTTTCAATTATCGGTAAAAAATTATCGCACGTTGCTGGATTTGCCGAAAAAAAAACGAAAACAAAGCGGAAACAGATGAGAAGGAACGTTACGTCATAGTTAACACCTTGTTAACAATGGTGATCATTGGAATACATTGTGAGAACGCCGATGAATTTTCCGATATTTTCATGTGATGAACACTATTCTCCCCTCCTCGAGCCGTCACCTTGTCGTGGTCGAGGGGTTTATGTGTCTTGATGATCCTAGGAGCTAAGTTGTCTGGAGCTTCATGCCCCTGGTAGGGTCACCCATGGCAAACAGGTCTTAGGTGTGGGACCAAACAAAGTACGACTCCAAAACACCTATGATGACTACAAATATTGGATCTTGGTTTCCCTTGCCTGGACCCAGGGTATCCTCCCTTTGCCTGCAGGTAGTCAGACGGGTCCTGACTGTTGTTAGTGCTTATGCACCAAACAGCAGTGCTGAGTACCCACCCTTTTGGAGTCCTGAGAGGGAGTGCTGGAGAGTGCCCGCTCTGGCGACACCATCATTCTGCTGGAGGACTTCAATGCCCATGTGGGCAATGACAGTGAGACTTGGAAGGGCGTGATTGTGAAGAATGGCCCCCCGATCAGAACTCGATTGTCCATAACAAACACAATGTTCAGGCATAAGGGTGGTCACATGTCTACTTGGCATCAGGACACCCTAGGTCGCAGTTCATTGATCGATTTTGTGGTCATGTCATTGGGCTTGCGACCGCATGTCTTGGACACTCATGTGAAGAGAGGGGCAGAGCTGTCAACTGATCACCACCTGGTGGTGAGTTGGCTGCGATGGTGGGGGAAGATGCCAGTCCGATGTGGCAGGCCCAAATGTATTGTGAGGGTCTGCTGGGAACGGCTGGCAGATTCCCCTGTCAGAAGGAATTTCAACTCCCACCTCCGAAAGAATTTTGCTCACGTCCCAGTGGAGGCGGGGGACATTGAATCCGAGCGGATGATGTTCCGCGCCTCCATTGCTGAGGTGATCAACCGGAGCTGTGGCTTTTCGGTGGTCGGTGCCTGTCGTGGCGGCAGCCCACGATCACGTTGGTGGACACTAACAGTGAGGCCTGCTGTCAAGTTGAAGAAGGAGTCCTATCAGGCATTTCTAGCCTGTGGGACTCCCGAGGTAGCTGATAGGTATTGGCTGGCCAAGAGGAATGCAGCTTCGGTGGTCGCTGAGGCAAAAACCCGGGCGTGGGAGGAGTTCGGTGAGGCCATGGAAAACGACTTCAAGACAGCTTCGAGGACATTCTGGTCCACTGTCCAGCGTCTCAAGTGGGTAAAGCAGTGCACCGTCAACACTGTGTCTAGTGGAGACGAGGTGCTGCTAACCTCAACTCGAGATATTGTGAGTTGGTGAGGAGAATACTTCGAAGACCTCCTCAATTCCACCAACACGCCTTCCCATGAGGAAGCTGAGTCTGGGTTCTCTAAGGCGGGGTCTTCTATCTCTGGGGTTGGGGTTGAGGCCACCGAGGTGGTTAAAAAGCTCCTTGCTGGCAGGGCCCCGGGGATGCATGAGATTCGCCCGGAGTTCCTAAAGGCTCTGGATGTTGTGGGGCTGTCCTGGTTGACACGCCTCTGCAACATCGCATGGACATCGGGGACAGTGCCTCTGGATTGGCAGACTGGGGTGGTGGTCCCCCTTTTCAAGGAGGGTGACTGGAAGGTGTGTTCCAACAATAGAGCAATCACACTCCTCAGCCTCCCTGGTAAGGGTTACTCAGGGGTACTGGAGAGGAGGGTCCGTCGGGAAGTCAAGTCTCAGATTGAGGAGGAGCACTGTGGTTTTCGTCCTGGCTGTGGAACAGTGGACCAGTTCTTCACCCTCGGCAGGATCCTCTCGGGTGCATGGGAGTTTGCCCGACCAGTCTCCATGTGTTTTGTGGACTTAGAGAAGGTGTTTGACCGTGTCCCTCGGAGAGTCGTGTGGGGGGTTCTTCGGGAATATGGGGTACCGAATCCCTGATACGAGCTGTTTGGTCCCTGCACGACAGTCAGAGTTTGGTCCACATTGCCGGCAACAAGTCAGACTCATATCTGGTGAGAGTTGGACTCCGCCAAGGCTGTTCTTTGTCACCGATTTTGTTCATAACATTTATGGACGGAATTTCTAGGCGCAGCTGAGGTGTGGAGGGTGTCCGGTTTGGTGGCCTCAGCATCACATCTCCTCTCTTTGCAGATGATGTGGTTTTGTTGGCTTCATCAAGCCGTGATCTCCAGCTCTCACTGGAGCGATTCGCAGCCGAGTGTGAAGCGGCTGGGATGAGAATCAGCAGCTCCAAATCCGAGACTATGGTCCTCAGTTGAAAAAGGGTGGTGTGCCCTCTCCAGGTCCTTCCCCAGGTGGAGGAGTTCAAGTATTTTGGGGTCTTGTTCATGAGTGAGGGATGAATGGAGTGGGACATCAACGGACGGATCGGTGGAGCATCTGCACTCGTTTCTGGTGAGATTTGAACTCCGCCAAGGCTCCCCTTTGTCACCGATTATGTTCATAACATTTATGGACAGAATTTCTAGGCGCAGCTGGGGCATAGAGGGTGTCAGGTTTGGTGACCTCAATATGACTTTTTTGCTCTTTGCTGAGGTTTTGGTTCTGTTGGCCTTATCAAGCCATGATCTCCAATGCTTACTGGAGTGGTTCGCAGCACAATGTGAACTGGCTGGGTTGAGAAGGGTGCCGTGCCATTTCCAGGTCGGGGATGAGATCCTGCTCCAAGTGGAGGAGTTTAAGTATCTTGGGGTCTTGTTCATGAGTGAGGGAAGGATGGCACGGGAGATCGACAGACGGATCGGTGCAGCATCTGAGGTGATGCAGACTTTCTATCGGTACGTTGTGGTCAAGAGAGAGGTAAGTCAAAAAGCAAAGCTCTCAATTTACCAGTCAATCCATGTTCCTACCCTCATCTCTGGGCATGAGCTGTGGTTTGTGACCGAAAAAACAAGATCCCAGAAACAAGCGGGCGAAATGAGTTTCCTCCACAAGGTGTCCAGGCTCTCCCTTTGAGATAGGGTGAGAAGCTTGGTCCTCCCGGAAGGACTCAGTGTCGAGCCACTGGTCCTCCGCATTGAGAGGAGCCAGATGAGGTGGCTGGGGCATCTGATTCGGATGCCCCCTGGACGCCTCCCTGGTGAGGTGTTCTGGGCATGTCCCACCGGAAAGAGACCCCAAGGACGACCCAGGACACGCTGGAGAGACGATGTCTCTCGGCTGACTTGGGAACACCTTGGGATCCTGCTGGAAGAGCTGCAAGAAGTGGCTGGGGAAAGGGAATTCTGGGTATCCCTGCTGAAGCTACTTCCCCCGCGACCCAACGCGGAAAAGCGGTAGATAATGGATGGATGGATGGATGGATCACGATTGTTTGTACTACGAAGACGGTGAAGAATACGAGCTTTATAAAGGTGTTAAAGGTTATCAATCTGAGTCAGTTAGACAGCACACGTGTCCAAATGCAGATGAAATGGCTGGCCATAAAGAGAAAGCAATCAGAAGCATGGAGCAGGATATGCCTTGTGTTGGAAACAAAGACTGATAAGCGTTTGTGTAGTTCTGGTTTGGTTTAGTTAGTCATAAACTGATAAATAGTAATGGCTTTGATATCCTGAATGTGTATACGAAATTTTCGGTCTTGTTTTTAAAATTATGTAAACGCCGTGTATTTAGTAAATAGGTACCTGACCACCCGGCCGTTCATTGTTCAGTACAATGGATCTGCCTGTGCTTGTCTGAGTAACTTTCTGCAGTATGATGTGTGTCACTAATTTGCGTATACAAGGCTCGTTTATTATCACACCAAAACAAACAGAAGATGATAACGTAGTCCACAGTCCAAGTTGGTATATTTTCACAAATAAGGATTTTAATGAACAAAATCCATTTAAAATGTTACCATGTTAATTTGAGAGCAATAGCAGGTGATACTGTATCTTGTTTCACCATAAATAGAATTTCACGTGATAAACTGATCCCATACCCAGACAGTACTAGTCGCACAAGAGCAGGTCCACCTGTAGTGACGCAAGACGTTCCGCCCCCGAAATGAGTCATTTTTCAGACACGGGAAACTAGGTCAAAGTTTGCGGACTTTAATTCATAAACACTTTTATTTTTTGGTAAAAACATCAAAACGGTTATGCATTTTATGGTACAGTTGAACATATATTTTCGTCTGGATAAGATAATTTGCGTTTGAAATTAGACATTACAAACACTAAGTATCTTGCCGTTTTGTTCACGGGTGAGGGAAGAATGGAGCAGGGGATCGACAGGTGGACTGGTGTCTGCATTGATGCAGACTTTGCATTGGTCCGTTGTGGTAAAGAGGGATCTAAGTGGAAAGGTGAAGCTCTCAATTTACCAGTCGATCTATGTTCCTTTACTCACCTATGATCACGGGCTGTGGGACGTGACCAAAAAATTATGATCCCAGATACAAGCGACCGAAATGAGTTTCCTACACAGGGTGTCCGGGCTCTCCATAAGAGATGGGGTGAGAAGCTCTGTCATTCTGGAGGGGCTCAGTGTCGAGCCACTGGTCCTCCGTATTGAGAGGAGCCAAATAAGATGGCTGGGGCATCTGATCCCGATGCCTCCCAGATACCTCCCTGGTAAGGTGTTCCAGCCACATCCCACTGAAAAGAGACCCCAGGGACAACCCAGGAAACGCTGCATAGAATAAGTCTCTCGGCTGGGCTGGGAACACCTCGGGATCTCTCTGGAAGAGCTGGATGAAGTGGCTGGAGAAAAATAAATCTGGATATCCCTGCTAAAGCTACTACCCCTGCGACCCACTCGGAAAAGCAGTAGAAGGTGGATGGATGGATAGATGCATGGGTCCAGCGGGTGCAGACAGTTTGTAGGACAACTCCCAAACTCAAGCCACAGTGCACAGTGAAGACAGTAAAACACGGTGGTGGAAGGATCGTGATATCCGCATGTTTCTCCTACTATGATGTTGGGCCTATTTATCGCATACCAGAGATCATGAATCGCTTTGCATAAAATGTTAAAATATTTGAAGAGGTCATGTTGCCTTATGATGAAGAGGATATGCCCTTGAAATTGATGTTTCAACAAGACAATGACCTCAAACACTCGTAAACATGGAAAGTCTTGGTTCCAAACCAACAAAGTTAATGTCATGGAGTCGCCAGCCAAATCCTCATACCTTAATCCTATCAAGAACTTGTGGAGTGACATAAAAAATTGTGTTTCTGAAGCAAAAGCAAGAAATGTAAATAAATCGTGGAATGCCTTTAAGTAATCTTGGAGTTGAAGAACAGATGAAAGGGGCCACAAGTTGGTTGACTCCAGGTCACACAGATTATAAAAAAAAAACAAAAACAAAACGATGATCATCTAACTAAAAACTAGTTTAGTAATTCAAAGGATAGGTAAATCCTAGAAGCACAAAAGTTTGTACAAAATAGTTTTAAGTTTGTAAAGTCAATGGCAGACTGTGATTTTTTTAACATACCCCTTTCAACAAATTGCCCAATTGCACAGCATTAAGAGTGTTTGTATACCATGAATGCTTGGTCTTGTTGGTTTTCTGACAATCTACTCTACCTATTAGTAACTTATTTGACATAGCAATAAAAAATATATATACTGAAAACGTGGATTAAGCTGGATAGTCACATTGGACTGCTATTATTTTGAACACTAATGTTTATATCCACAGTGTATGGTCCGGTGCAGCCAATGTATGGATAAAATCCTACACAGAGTGGGTGCATCTTGTTATCTGGTATGATCTGTAATCTGGAAAAATGGCAATCCAGTGGGAAATGTACATACAAATGAGGGGAAAAATTGATTAGTGTATTATCTAATTGTTTTTATGCTAAAATCTTTATCCTTCACATTGACTACAACAACAACTAAACTGTGAAATATATTTCACATGCTTGCCAAGTAAACACTGTTCACGCCTGGCAAATGAATACAGTATAAAAGATCCACTACATAATTTGTAATATAAAGTATGTCTGATGGTACCTGTGATAGAGTAGTCAGTAGTTGCCCTGATGGCAGGAGTATAAGTCACAGCTGACATGGGAGGTTCTTTTCTTTTCTGTTTCTTTCTGTAGATGATGAATAGGAGAAGGAGGACGAGCACAAGCAGCACCAGTAAAATAATTCCTGCAATTGCTCCAATTCGGTAGGTATCCACCTGCACTGCAGCACTTGTGAAAGTGTTGAGACTATCAATGACAACACCAGCTGCAGACAAGAGAATGAGAAAGCAGTATTAAGATTCAGTCTTTAATGTGTGCAGAATTAACATTAAAGTAAACCATTGTTTATCGAGGGGGTTAAATTCTGGAGTAAATGGAATCCATAACATTGTGACAACTATGTGTTATTCTACTTGATACATTTATACGTTTCATAAACTGTATGCAATTCAATGCCAATCTGTGAAACTTGCCAACAGAAAGCCACAGATATTTTATTGGTCCACTATCCATGTACACACAGACACACACCACACACACACCACACACACACACACACACATCCAAATGCCTATTGGGCATGATTTGTTTGAGTGATTTTATCAACGGCCATGTAGACATGGTGTGTACAGGCAGTTTACTATATTAACCATTTGGACCATTTAGTCAGCAAAAAGCATTACAAGTTCATTTCTGTGATGTATTAAATGACATTACTGTAGAAAATAAAGCAAACTGTTGATCCCTATTTGCATTTGTTCTCATCAATAATGTTATGAGTTTGTGCATTAGCTATTTGTCATGCTAAGATAGGTATTTGTGAATATTTTTCAGAAAAATAACTGTGGCTCTGTCATGATCCTGCCGCTCCAGCCCGGGCTGTGCGGGTGCCCGCGCGGTTGCGCTGATTGGGAGGCGCACACCTGCGCCTCATGCGGGCTGATTATCCCGTGTATATATAGGACCCCGATGACGACTGGTGCTCCGCCAGATCGTTGAGGTTCATGTTCCGTTCCAGCACTCTCATATCCCTGATCAGTCAACCAGTGTGTACCGACCTTCACCTGTTCTCCGACCGACCCCGTAAGCCTGACTCCTTTGACACTTCTGCCTGCTTTGATCGATCTCCCATGTACCGACTCCTGCCTGCCCGCTCACCTGCTCTCTTCGCCTGACGTCCCAACTACCGCTGCTGCACCTGACTGCCTGCCCGATCCCCGACCACGAAATAATAAACGTTTCTCCCCGAACTACCTTGCTTCGTCCGAGTCCTGCATTTGGGTCCTACTCCCATTCCGATGGGTCGTGACAGAACGAACTGGCGGGCAGAGAGGAGTCGGTACACAGGAGAACGATCAAAGCAGGCAGAAGTATCAAAGGAGTCAGGCTTACGGGGTTGGTCGGAGAACAGGCGAAGGTCAGTACACACGGGTTGTTGATCAGGGATACGGGAGTACTCGAACGGGACATGAAGCTCACGAACTGTCATGGACCAGTCGTCATCGGGGTCATATAAATACACGGGATAATCAGCCTGCATGAGGCACAGGTGTGCGCCTCCCAATCAGCGTAACCGCGCGGGCACCCGCACAGCCCGGGCTGGAGCGGCAGGATCATGACAGGCTCGTGTTTTAAACAGTTACTTTCCAGCCATGTCCTTTGCACCTTCAAGCAATTTGGTGATTTACCAAATCTCTTTGTCACATATACTCAGTATGTATTTCTTTGGGTTTGTCCCGTTAAGGGTCGCCACAGCATGTCATCTCAGATGAACGCTCATATTTGTTTGGCACAGTTTTTACGCTGGATGCCCTTCCTGACGCAACCTCTCTGCATTTATTCGAGGAGCAAGGTTGAGCCTATCCCAGCTAACTTCAGGCCAAGGCACACTACATCCCAAACTGGTCACCAGCCAGTCGCAGGGCAGGTATCGACACCATCACTGAGCGGGAATCGATCCTACACTGCCTGCACCAAAGGCAGGCGTGTGTACCACCACACCATCAGTGACTGTTACATTTACTCAGTAAGGTGTGTTTTTTCTGCTAGGACCAAGAGGCCACTTGACCTTCTATGAATCATTGCCACCACTTAAATCATTTAGGCTGTGAAGCTGACTGAATCAAGGATGATCAGGTGTGTAATCGCGCTACACTGGCCTGAAAAAAAAAGTGCTGCACACAATCCACAATACATCAACCACGATAGAATAAGGGAATACTGTAAATATCCAATTGAAACTCATTTGCTCACCTTGGTCACAGCGGGCTCCTTTCCAGCCATTGTTACAGTAGCATGTACCAGTGATGTGATCACAGGTTGAATTATTTAAACAGTCACACACTTGCCGGCATCCGTAACCATATGAACCAGCTGGGCACTCTGTAAGTGAGATTCAATGGTCAGGACATATCTGTCATATGATCATTATCACCACCCAGAGCTTAAACCGGTGTGTTTTCATTTGGAGTCCTGTAATTGACATTCATTCAGCCTCATTTTATCTTCATTTCATGCCACCAACTTGTGCATTGAATATACATACACTAGATACCCACTTTTCCACCCTTGGGGGACTTGCAGGCTACCTGAACTCAGACAAGAGCACAAAAAAATTATCACCTTCCCATCCTGGCCACCACCTCTTCCAACTCTTTCCCTCAGGTAGGCGCTACCAGGTAGGCGCTACCAGGCAAGACAAACAAAACTATCATACATTCCAACACCTTCTTCCGCTTCACAATTACTGGTAATTTCACATTCTGGCGCACCAATTATTATAATATATCTCCCATACACTCTCTGTAGAAGTCTGCACCATCTGCACATCTGTTGTGGACCAATACTTGCCTCTTGTACCTGAGTAGGATCTGCACCAATTACACTGACTGAAGAATATCTGCAACACTTGCATAATCGACATTGTCCCAGATTACTGGCCAACTAATCACTTTAAACTGCATATGTAAAGGGTTCAGAAACCACCTCTAGTCAAAAGTTTATAATAAACGTTTAAGATCATTACTTTCTCACAGTGACTGATACTTTTCATTGTGATTTTAGTTATCTGGCTCAGTAGTCAGTAGATGGCACTCCTGCGCTGCTCCCTGTGAATTGAAGTGTGAGGAAGATGGAGCCTCTGCACATGCTCAAGTAATAAAAACTGTATCAGTGAGTTGAGTAATGGCGGATGCCACTAGTTTTCCATTGTGTTACAGCAGAAAACGCACGTGGTGCGTATATATGTATGTTCAAGCACACTGGCACGCATTTGCGAATGTCGATGTTACTTTCATACATTGTGTTGGCGCAAATGCCAAATGATACAACTCTGTTTAGATTTAGAATGTTTTTTTTTTTTTAAAGAAAAACACTTACTTTGGATTAAGTATTAACTTTGAACAGCCCCCCTACCCCCACACAGACATCTACATAAGGGTTATTATTTGGCACTTTATTGTATTTTCATTTTGATAAAGAATATTTTTGGATGATTGTGAGATAAATGATTTCTGTATTTTTGAGCCATCTGAACTATATGTTTTTTGGACTGTGTTATATTACTTTTATGATATGTTGCATATGTGAATATTTTTGATGACACGGGCTAATTTGTCTGTTCCTCACTGTTCACAATTCACAGATCCACAGTGGCTACCGTCCGTGTATCGCTTGTGCCGACTCAGATTCCCCTAGGTCTCAGGCCGGTGACAGACTTTTTCCTTGTGTTGAGTGATGTTGGTCAAAAACATGAAAATCCCCCCAAAAAATTGTATGCCAGTGCAAAGTCTGCCATTTTCGAATAAATAAATAAAAAATCAAGTGTATATTATGTTATTGAGTCAAAAAATGTCCAATAGAATCATCGGCCCCCGCACATTTTAACCTTACTTGACTTGCTGTGGCAACCCATGATGGGGGTAGCTCAAAGTCGCAAATAATATTCTTATCTCCCATTGTTTGTTCAAGTGAATGAGTAAAATCGCATCCATTTGTCCATGCAATATTTTACATTGGTTATCCTGATCAGGGATGTGTAGGAGCATCATACTATACTATTAGATTTTAGGGCGAAAATCACAACACAGCCTGGTTTGGTTGCCGGTCAAAGAAAGATAGTCACAATAATGCATACACAGATTCATACCACTGGAGTTGGAAATGAACCAGACAACAACACTACAGTGCTCTGAAAAAGTATTCACGCCCTTCCTGATTTTTTTTTTTCACATCACACACATAGTTTCCAAATTATCAAACGAATTTTAATATCACTCAGAGACGACCCAAGCAAATACAAAATACAGTTTTCAAACGACAATTCAATTTCTTCTTCTTTTTCTTTGGACTTGTCCCGTTAGGGGTCGCCACAGCGTGTCATTTTTTTCCATCTAAGCCTATCTCGTGCATCCTCGTCTCAAACACCCAGTGTCCTCATGTCCTCCCTCACAACTTCCATCAACTTTTTCTTTGGTCTTCCCCTCGCTCTTTTGCCTGGCAGCTCCATCCTCAGCATGCTTCTACCAATATACTCACTATCTTGTCTCTGAACATGTCCAAACCATCGTAGTCTGCTCTCTCTCGAACCTTGTCTCCAAAAAAAAAAAAAAAAAAAAGACAATTCAATTTACTAAGGCACAAAAAAAATTCCAAACGTTTCTGACCCTCTGTGAAAAACGAATGGCTCACTATTAACGGGACATGACACCCTTGGGAGCAATAATTTTGAAAGCAAGCATTTGCGATAATTGATGATGAGTCTTTCACATCGCTCTGGAGGAATTTTATACCACTCTTCGTTGCAAAATTGTTTCAACTCTGCCATATTGGAGGGTTTTCTATCATGAACTGCCCCTTTAAGATCACACTGCAGGCAGGGTCACACTTGGATTTAAATCCGGACTTTGACTTGGCCACTCCAAAACCTTAATATATATATATATATATATATATATATATATATATATATATATATATATATTTTTTTTTTTTTTTCCCATTCCGAGGTGGACTTTCTGATGTGTTTCGGGTCGTTATCCTGCCGCATGATCCATGAGCACTTGAGTTTGAGAGCACAAACTGAGAATATTTGGTACACAGCAGAATTCATTGTTCTATCAATCACAGCAGGTTGTTCTGTTCCCGAGACAGCAAAGCAGCCCCAGACCATCACATTGCCACCACCAAGCTTCACTCTTGGCAAAATGTTTTTTACCAAATGGAATGCCATTTTTACGCCAGATGTAACGGCTCCCACACCTTCCAAAACGTTCAATTATTGATTTGTCATACTGTCATTTTGTCATATATGTCTAATTTTTGGGGGCAAATGTGAGACGAGGCTTTGTATTCTCTCATTAAAGCAGGGGTTATCGCCACGTGTGCGATCTGGTCCTTGCCAGATTGTTGTACTTCCAAGTCACGTTCCCGGAACTCCACATCCTTGTCTTTGATGCTCTGTGTACTGAACCCTGCCTCGTTGATGACCCTGCCTCTACACCTATTGATACTGACATTGCTGCTTGTTTGGACTGGCTGTCTGTGTACCGACCCTGGACTGAATAAAGACACTGTACCTGGTCTTGTGAGTCGTGCATTTTGGGTTCAGCCTTGTGTTCTGGTCATGACACTGACAGTTGTTCGCTGGAGACCCAAAGAATTGGAAATGGATTTGTAACCTTTTCCAGACTAATGGATCTCAACCACTTTTTTCTCATTTCTTCTTGCATTTCTTTGGATTGTGGCATGATGCACTGTTTCCTGAGATCAAGCAGCGTACTTAATGTTCTCTAACCGTTTCTATTTAAGTGATTTATTGATTCAACAAGTATGCTGGTTATCAGGTTTGGGTGTGGGTTGTGAAACTGAATTCACCTTTCCCAAATTTGTGGTTAGTCAGTGACTGTGATTTAATAAAAAGTCAAATCAATTACAATCACTTTCCAATTACTTTTCGCAGAGGGTCGAAAAGGCTTGGATTTTTTTTAATGCCTTTAATAAATTGAATTGTCATTCGAAAACTGCATTTTGTATTTTCTTGGGTTGTCTCAGTGATATTAAAATTGGTTTGATGATTTGAAATCTTTGTGTGTGATAGAAAAAATGAAATTCAGGTGGGTGGCAAATACTTTTTCACAGCACTGTAGGAGTTCACCCACTTTAACGACAAAGTCTGCAGGTTCTAGAGCATTGTTATAAATTGTTCCAACTTCGTTTTTGTATAATTAAATCAATAGTTATGTTTCAGAATAGTTCCTGTAATCACTTGAAAATGTTTACGTACTTTGTTCACAGTGTTGGCCCATGAACCCAGTGCGGCAAGTACATTGACCAGAGATATGATCACAGTCTGCTCCATTCCTACACTGGCATGACTGAGAACAATCCTTCCCAAAGAACCCTAATGGACAACCTGGAAGGTAGAAAAGACAATCAAGTCAAAACATTAACTTAACGGGGGGAAAAAAATGAGTAATTGGCGGTGACTGTAAAAGAAAAGATTGACTTGTTTTGTATTTGACTGACGTTGTGTGCAGTAAAGGCCAGTCCATCCCGGGGTGCACTTGCATTCTCCATCATAGGCAGTGCAGTATGCTCCGTTGTGACAGTTACATGTGTGGATGCAGTTGGGTCCCCAATGAGCAGGAGGACATGCTACAACACAAACATGACTATTATGTGTGATTTGATGTACAGTGAAACAGAAACATAATGAAACAGTGTAATATCTCCCATTTTATAACTCAATTAAGTGAACTAACGCTGAGAGCAGTCACTGCCGATCCATCCTGGAAAACACTGACAGGAGCCATCAATTGGGTTACAGGTGCCGTTGTTGGTGCACCTGCAGCTCGAGGCGCACTTCTTCCCGTAGTAACCACTGGGACACACTACATGATAAAAAAACAGGAATGTTGCAATGCAAGGACTGAAAGGTACCATTGATAGTTGCGTCTGTTTTTTATTGGTATTGTTCAAAAACGGGAAAGACATGGCCCACCAAATTTATTTTTGAAAATCAATCACTATATTTTCACGACTACCTGTATAAGGCAGATTTAAGAGTCTTACAGGCGGATGTGTGGGCGTGGGATAGGATTCTAAAGGCACGGCACCCAGAAGGTATATAATGCCGGTATGTTTTTTTGCCAAACCATATCGCTTTGGCTGAGGACCACCAAAAATGACATTAACGAAGAGACTTGCTTTTACGAAGCATAGTTTAAACTGCAAGCTATCAGTTATGTGGAGAAACATGGGAATCAAGCAGCCGTGAGACAATTCAAGATCAACGAATCCATGGTGCAAAAGTTCAGGAAGAAGGAAAATAAGCTTCGTCAAGTCAAGAAGACAAAGCTGAATTTCCACGGAAACAAGGCGAGGTGGCCCAAGTTGGAAGAACAAGTCAAGCAATGGATTAATGATCTAAAAACAAACAAGCGCTATGAAAAAAACAAGCCGAGCAAATGAACTCGAAGTTTACTATTATTCCCGGATGCTGGACATCCGTCTAAACTTGGTGTACTAAGTGAAGTTGCGAGCGGTGTGGGAGCGATAGGTGACAAATGGCGACCACAGCTTTATCAAAACTGAGAGGCAGCGCTGGGCGAGTTGCGCCAAAATTTGTAAATGGATAGTCGATACTGCTTTCACTGCTGTTTGAAAAGCTGCTATCATATCTGAGTAGTCGCATGGCAACAAGACAAGAGGGAACCTGACGTGTTTGATGGAGAACGTGCCCAGGTGTTCATTTTGGATACAGAAGCTAAGGCCCGGGTTTGGATGAGGATTAATCAAAAAATAACGTGAGTACATACATTGTTATAATACTGTTTTAAGCTAGTGTTGCTATATAGCTATATTGTATAGCTACATTGTTAAATACTTCAATAAAGTACAACCGAACTCACTGTTTACATTGATAAATACTTCAATAGAGTACAACTGAACCCAGCTTTGCCTTCAGTGCCTTTTAAATAGTGTGCATGCATGCTACCATATGCTTTAAGCTAGTGTCACTGTATTGCTACATACTTTACAGCGCTAAATGTATGTAAATACCTTTGGAAGTGCATTTTTAATTGTTTCTTCGCTCATTGTCTTGATTGTTTTGTTGCTGCTGGTTGTGCTGTTCTGTTTGCTGTGGTGTAATGATTTTGGTTTGGTGTGACACCGTGGGTGAGGATGGCGTGTTGACTGGTGACTTGCTTGCACTGGTCTTAGTGGAGAAAAAAGTTATAAGCTTGTTGTTCTGCTTACAAAAATAAAGGTACAATTGTGCCTCACTGTCTCGTCAGCGCCATCATGCCTGCGCCCAATAATACAGTCTACCTTATATTAGTGTTAAATACTGAAATTGCACCCACAAGTGAGACTGCCCCTTTTAAGACGATGTGCCTTATGGTTGCGAAAATATGGTGATATGATTAACATGAGTATTTGAAATATTGGCAGTTATTCATGTAAAAGTCATTATATATAAAAAAAAATGTTTGAAAGTAATAATTCCCAAACTTTTGATTGCAAAATGACTTTACCGTTAGGTTTCCGAAAATAAATTCAATGATTTGCAACATTTTCTCAAGATGCAGGGATCTCTTGATGTGCATTTGAGATACACAAAAATATGTAGGGAAGCATAAAGTAAGAACAATATGCATCTGTGGATGCAATTAGTATTCCAGCGTGGTGCTGGAAATTGAAATGTTTAATATTGCAATTTTTGTGAACCAACCCTAAATGTTTTTTTCATATTTATATTTTTTTATCAGTGAAATATTTTTATAGTTCTAGATTACAGTGCCAATGCTCAATATATTCTTTGTTGATTGTTGTTAAAAAGAATGCTCCTTGATCATTGTGCTCTAATATCACTGTCGGTGGCTTGAACAACATTGAAAATCGATTGTCGTGACTTGTGTCTGTAAATATTCTGTCATTCATTTTCCGTTCCACTTATCCTCGTGTGGATCACAATCATTCTGGAGTCTATTCCAGCAATCTTCAGGCGAGAGGCAGGTACACCCTCAACTGGTCTGTAGCCAATCAGAGGGCACATAAAAACAAACAATGGGCAATTTAGAGTCTTCAATTCACCTACAATGCGTGTTTTGGGGATGCTGGAGGAAACAGGAGTACTTAGAGAAATGGGTAAATATATCATCCCAAAAAGAAAATTAAAATAATTAAACACATACATTTAAAAATTTGTGCAAACAGCAAAAACAAACAAAAGGAGTAACTACTGTAATAAAAATCTAGAATAAAGAAGGCCATCGGAGCAAGAACTGTGATATACCGGAGGATTGCTGTTTCTGTATTCCGTGATAAGTCGCAGGGACCAATGGTTCCAAGGCTGGGACTTGTTTCCAGACATGTGCATCCTGTGACTCACATTGTTTCAAGTATAAAATGATGTATGAGATGCTAATGACATTTTTGAATACACTAGATATGATATTTCTCCTATTACTTATGCCCTTTCCATGGGAATTGCTTTATTTTTTGTCCAAATGTCCAAACTCAACCTATCTTTAACATTAATGCCACTGGAAACTCTCATTATGTTCTTGCATGGCACCACATGGATCTGTGTCTGATGTGGGAGGAAGAGGCAGCCATTTTATATTCACAGAGTAGCATAGAGCTGAATGGTATTTGTGAGACTAATTGAAAACCAGTACATATAAATTTAATAAAATGTCCAAGTATTATGTCAATTGTAAAAAGACAAGCATGAAATGGTTTAATGAGTAGTTGGGATCAGTTGGGATGCGCTTGTATCAGCTCATATGAAACACGATCTGATGAAGCTGTTTATCGCATTACTGTTGTTTTCTGGTAAAATATATCTCCAAAGATGCACAAAACCCAATGTGTATCAACTCTGCTTCTCCTCCATGACTGCAGCAAATTTCCTTCAGTGGGCATCTAAATGGTTAACCCCATAAGTGTATGATTATGATTAAGCTTTTTTCGCATTACTGTTATGCAGTTTTGTCTTTACCTTGTTAAAAAAAAAGAAGCCTATTTGGATTGGCTACCATGATTTGCCCATCTTAAAATGTAAAATCATCAATTACATTTTGAAAACAAGACTTCATGTTGGCTTTTTTCAGAATGGGAGAAATTTACCCAGAAAAAGCAACGTGGCATAAAAACAAAAACAAACAAAAAAAATAATTTAATTTTTTCAAGATTTGCTTTTCCAAGTGTCTTTACCGTTATTGATCAATTTTGTAAATGACCTAGTTTGAGTTTAACTATTGGACAGAGACCATAACTACACTGTAGTAAAGTAGGTCAGAGCTGTGGGGTGTAATGCTCACCCTCATTGCAAAGGCCCCCATTAAAGCCTGGCAGACAGTCACACGTTCCACTGACATGGTGGCATGGTCCATTACTGTGGACACACTTGGGACATGTCTGACTACAACGGGGACCAAAGTGACCTGGAGAACATACTGTATAGAAAAGGGAACCCAAAGATTAGTTCATGTTATTCATGCCTCATGCTCACTTGAATGTAATTCCCAAAGCAAAAGTTAAAAATAACAAAACATCTTCACTCTTTACTAGAGAGCACTGTACAGTGAAATTTTAAATGTCTCTGAAGTCGTATAATGAAGAATGCAACCTAATTTTCAGGGAAATATATATCTCCAAAGTTCCACAAAACCCAGTGTGTGTCAGGTCTCTGCATCTCCTCACTGGCTGGAAATTTTCTTCAATGGGCATCTAAATGGTTAATGCCACAGGTGTACTTTGGATTTTCATTTTCCTTTCATGCATTCTTATTGTGGAACCACCTCACATAAAAGTACTGGAAAGAGCAAGTAGGGGAAAACCCTGACACCTGACTCTCACCTTTCTCACAAGCACATGTCCTTCCAATAAGGGCAGTGATGAGTCAGTTTGGCCTCTACCAGTGTGAGTGGTTGCTTTCTAAGTGCATCTCTTTCCAGGTTGCACAGTGGAGTAAGGGAATAATATGTTGGCAATGTAATAAAAATAACAATGAACAATAAATATACATATACTGTACGCTCTTAGTAAAACCTAACAATGGTCGTAGAATTAAAGTGAAACAATAATTAAATGACTATTATTTGAAATGGTAAATTTGTTTTTCCAAATAATAAATTGAACAGCATATTTGACCGTAGAGCGAGCAAATTCATGCATCTCTAAGTGTGACCTTTGTAGTAAAACCTTTGTAGGCTAGATGTCTCTGTTACTGCGCTTTGAAAACATCAGAAAGGGAACACTTTTAATGAAATAAAGCATTTAATCAAAATGTCATCACTTACTCCTCTGACAGGTACTCCCTCTGTATCCTGATGCACACTCACATGTTCCTTCATCAGGAGAGCAAGATGCTCCATTCTTGCAGTGACAGGCTAGAGAGCAGTTCGGGCCCCAGCGGCCCTCTGCACACACACTGTCACAGTGGATACCTGCTCATAGACACAATCATGTTGTCTTGAACAATATCAACTTCTCATTTTCTCTTTTGTCTCAGAGAAGTGGACCAAAAATATGTGAGACGATCTCCTAAATGGTGATTTGTCACTTAAGTGTATACCCCATCTATTTTCCCTTACCGGTCCACCCAGCCAGGCAGTGGCAGTATCCAGTGGCATGATGGCATATCTCAGCATGGCTACAGTCACAGAGCTGTTGACAGTCAATACCATAGGTACCGTCCTAGAGAACATTCAATGATCACATCAAGGCCCAATAACAATACATAGATCATTTTAAAGTTGAGACTTTGCGATAGGAAACATTGGACACAATGAGTCCCAACACGGGAGCAATGAGTCCCTGTAACTTATCATCACGGAGTACAGATTCAGCCATCCTCCGCGATATCACCATTTTGCTTTGTGGTCCCGCTATAGAGATTGTGCCCCTATGTCATAAAATCACGTGATTTTTATTTACGTCACTGTATTGCCAGTCAAACAAACCATTGTTGAAAGTTTATTTCATTGAGACGAAACGGAAATATGTCTTATAGCACGACACCCAGAGTTTTGTCCAATACCGTTAAACATTTAGAAGGTGATAATAAACGAAGGTACGTGGAAATTTAGAGACACTTGGCATAGAGAATCCATATTTAATGCCGAAGTCAATGATTTCATCAATATGAAATTTGACTGTTAATTTGCTTCTGCTTGTCTTGGGCAAGTCGATATACACATGTATCTGGTGAATAAGTCATCGAGATTTACACAGAAGAGTTTGAACGCGTATAAAAATCTGGACACATACAAATACTTCATTGCTGGATCTGTTCTCAATCAGGAATGAATCCCACATAGTGATGGACAAAATATTTTATTGTCAATACAAATACCAATATTTAAATAAATGAAACCTGGTTTTACACAATCTTGCATTCATTAACTATGATTGGGCAAAATATTTAGGCCAGGGCATCGTCTCCTCCGCAGACGGAAGAGTATTGCTGCCACACGTTTACCTCCGTAAACCTCTTTGTGACAGACGCTTTTTTTTTTTTTTTTTAAATACGTTGTACATTGTTCTCAAATGAGTCAACTTGGCATTATACAGTGAAGAAAATACGTATTTGAACACCCTGTATATTGCAAGTTCTCCCACTTGGAAATCATGGATTCAATCATTCAATCATAATTGCCAAGCAGCTTGGTGAAAAAAGGTCCACTGTTGGAGCAATCATTAGAAAATGGAAGAAGCTGAACATGACGGTCAATCTCAATCGGAGTGGAGCCCCATGCAAGATATCACCTCGTGGGGTCTCAATGATCCTGAGAATGGTGGGCAATCAGCCCAGGACTACATAACAGGACTTGGTCAATGACCTGAAAAGACCACCGTTTCCAAGGTGACTGTTGGTAATACACTTAGATGTCATGGTTTGAAATCATGCATGGCACAAAACATTCCCCTGCTTAAATAAGCACATGTCAAGGCCCGTCTTAAGTTTGCCAATGACCATTTGAGAAAATTTTGTGGTCAGATGAGACCAAAATTGAACTTTTTGGTCATAATTCCACGAACCCTGTTTGGAGTAAGACGAATGATGAGTTCCATCCCAAGAGCACCATCCCTACTGGAAAGCATGAGGGTGGTAGCATCACGCTTTGGGGGTGTTTTTTGCACATGGAACTGGACGACAGCACTGTATTAAGGAGAAGATGACCGCGGCCATGTATTGTGAGATTTTGGGGAACAACCTCTTTCTCTCAGTCAGAGCACTGAAGATGGGTCGTGGCTGGGTCTTTCAACATGACAATGACCCGACGCACACAGCCAGGAAAACCAAGGAGTTGGTCCTTAAGAAGCATATCAAGGTACTGGCGTGGCCGAGCCAGTCTCCAGACCTAAACTCAACAGAAAATATTTGGAGGGAGCTGAAACTCCGTGTTTCTCAGTGACAGCCAAGAAACCTGTCTGATCTAGAGAAGATCTGTGTGGAGGAGTGGGCCAAAATCCCTCCTGTAGTGTGTGCAAGTCTTTTGACCAACTACAGGAAATGTTTGACCTCTGCAATTGCAAACAAAGGCTACTGTACCAAATATTAACATTGCTTTTCTCAGGTGTTCAAATACTTATTTGCAGCTGCATCACACAAATAAATCGTTAAAAAAATCATGCATTGTGAGTTCCGGATTTGTTTTTTTAGATTATCTCTCTCACAGTAGACATGCACCAAATGCAGACCTATGGGGGCACAAACCAGTGCAATCTGTAGGCCGGTCCCAAGCCCGGATAAATGCAGAGGGTTTCGTCAGGAAGGGCATCCGGCGTAAGAACTGTGCCAAACAAAAATGAGCGATCATCTAAAAAATCCCATACCGGATTGGTCGTGGCCCGGGTTAACAACGCCCGCCCCCGGCACTGCTAACCTGCGGGGCATCGGTGGAAATTCAGCTACTGTGGGTCGAAGACAAAGAAGAGGAGGAAACCGGATCCATCGTCAGAAGAAAAAGAGGAATGCACAGAGCCTACAACTGAGTGTAGGGACTTTGAATGTTGGGACTATGACAGGAAAAGCTCAGGAGTTGGTTGACATGATGATGAGGAGAAAGGTTGATGTTCTGTGCATCCAAGAGAGCAGGTGGAAAGGTAGTAAGGCTAGAAGTTTAGGATTAGGGTTTAAATTATTCTACCACGAAGTAGATGGGAAGAGAAATGGAGTAGGGGTTATTTTAAAGGAAGAGCTGGCTAGGAATGTCTTGGAGGTGAAAAGAGTATCAGATCGAGTGATGAGACTAAAATTTGAAATTGAGGGTGTTATGTATAATGTGGTTAGCGGCTATGCCCCACAGGTAGGATGTGACCTAGAGTTGAAAGAGAAATTCTGGAAGGAACTAGATGAAGTAGTTCTGAGCATCCCAGACAGGGAGAGAGTTGTGATTGGTGCAGATTGTAATGGACATATTGCTAAAGGAAACAGGGGCGATGAAGAAGTGATGGGTAAGTACGGCATCCAGGAAAGGAACTTTGAGGGACAGATGGTGGTGGACTTTGCAAAAAGGATGGAGATGGCTGTAGTGAACACTTATTTCCAGAAAAGGGAGGAACATATAGTGACCTCCAAGAGCGGAGGTAGAAGCACGCAGGTGGATTATATTTTGTGCGGACGATGTAATCTGAAGGAGGTTACTGACTGTAAAGTAGTGGTAGGGGAGAGTGTAGCTCGACAGCATAGGATGGGAGTGTGTAGGATGACTCTGGTGGTGGGTAGGAAGATTAAGAAGACAAAGGTAGAGCAGAGAACCATGTGGTGGAAGCTGAGAAAGGAAGAATGTTGTGCGGCCTTTTGGAAAGAGGTAAGACAGGCTCTCGATGGACAGCAGAAGCTCCCGGAAGACTGGACAACGACAGCCAAGGTAATCAGAGAGACAGGCAGGAGAGTACTTGGTGTGTCTTTTGGTAGGAAAGGGGAGAAGGAGACTTGGTGGTGGAACCCCAAAATACAGGGAGTCATACAAGGAAAGAGATTAGTGAAGAAGAAGTGGGATACTGAGAGGACTGAGGAGAGGCGAAAGGAGTACATTGAGATGCGACGTAGGGCAAAGGTAGAGGTGGCAAAGGCTAAACAAGAGGCATATGAAGACATGTACACCAGGTTGGACACGAAAGAAGGAGAAAAGGATCTCTACAGGTTGGCCAGACAGAGGGATAGAGATGGGAAGGATGTGCAGCAGGTAAGGGTGATTAAGGATAGAGATGGAAATGTGTTGACTGGTGCCAGTAGTGTGTGAAAAAGATGGAAAGAATACTTTGAGAAGTTGATGAATGAAGAAAATGAAAGAGAAGGAAGAGTTGAAGAGGCAAGTGTGAAGGACCAGGAAGTGGCAATGATTACTAAGGGAGAAGTCAGAAAGGCACTACAAAGGATGAAAAATGGAAAGGCAGTTGGTCCTGATGACATACCGGTAGAGGTATGGAAGCAATTTGGAGAGATGGCTGTGGAGTTTTTGACCCATTTATTCAACAGAATACTAGCGGGCGAAAAGATGCCTGAAGAATGGAGGAAAAGTTCTAGTTCCCATTTTTAAGAACAAAGGGGATGTTCAGAGCTGTGGGAACTATAGAGGAATAAAGTTGATGAGCCACACAATGAAGTTATGGGAAAGAGTAGTGGAGGCTAGACTCAGGACAGAAATAAGTATCTGCGAGCAACAGTATGGTTTCATGCCTAGAAAGAGTACCACAAATGCATTATTTGCCTTGAGGATGCTAGTGGAAAAGTACAGAGAAGGTCAGAAGGAGCTACATTGTGTCTTTGTGGATCTAGAGAAAGCCTATGACAGAGTACCAAGAGAGGAACTGTGGTACTGCATGCGTAAGTCTGGTGTGGCAGAGAAGTATGTTAAAATAGTACAGGACATGTATGATGGCAGCAGAATAATGGTGAGGTGTGCTTTAGGTGTGACAGAGGAATTTAAGGTGGAGGTGGGACTGCATCAGGGATCAGCTCTGAGCCCCTTCTGTTTGCAGTGGTAATGGATAGGCTGACAGATGAGGTTAGACTGGAATCCCCTTGGACCATGATGTTCGCAGATGATATTGTGATATGCAGTGAAAGCAGGGAGCATGCAGAGGAACAATTAGAAAGATGGAGACATGCACTGGAAAGGAGAGGAATGAAGATTAGCCGAAGTAAAACAGAATATATGTGCATGAATGAGAAAAGTGGAGGGGGAAGAGTGAGACTACAGGGAGAAGAGATAGCGAGGGTGGAGGACTTCAAATATTTAGGGTCAACAATCCAGAGCAATGGTGAGTGTGGTAAGGAAGTGAAGAAACGGGTCCAAGCAGGTTGGAACAGCTGGCGAAAGGTGTCTGGTTTGTTATGTGACAGAAGAGTCTCTGCTAGGATGAAGGGCAAAGTTTACAAAACAGTGGTGAGGCCAGCCATGATGTACGGATTAGAGACGGTGGCACTGAAGAATCAACAGGAAGCAGAACTGGAGGTGGCAGAAATGAAGATGTTGAGGTTCTCGCTCGGAGTGAGAAGGTTGGATAGGATTAGAAATGAGCTCATTAGAGGGACAGCCAAAGTTGGATGTTTTGCTGACAAGGTTCGAGAGAGCAGACTTCGATGGTTTGGACATGTTCAGAGGCGAGAGAGTGAGTATATTGGTGGTAGGGTGCTGAGGATGGAGCTGCAAGGCAAAAGGGCGAGAGGAAGACCAAAGAGAAGGTTTATGGATGTGGTGAGGGAAGACATGAGGGCAGTTGTGTTGAGAGAGGAAGATGCAGAAAATAGGCTAAGATGGCAAAAGATGACACGCTGTGGAGACCCCTAACAGGACAAGCCGAAAGGAAAAGAAGAAGAAGACAGTAGACATGCACCTACGATGAAAATTTCAAACCCCTCCATGATTTCCAAGTGGGAAAACTAGCAATATTACAGGGTGTTCAAATATTTGTTTTCTTCACTGTATTTCCAAGGATTTGGAGCTCCACTGCAGAGCCTTTATCCACAGATGGAGAAAACTGGGAACAGTGGAAAAACTTTAAAGGAGTCTATGACTTATTTTACTTTACTTATTACTTATTTTCTTCACTTTAAATACTTCTTGATAATTTGAATAATTCCTACCTGAAATGAAATAATTGCTACATAGGCGTGTGTATTTTGTTGGGCACCATCGATCTTTTCTGGTCTTCTCAGCTGGTATTCTTTACAATGATATCTTTTAAGAACTGTCTCGTCGATTATGACAACTAACAGCACAGCAGGTCTCGGGCATTGTGAAAAATTTGCTCCGGTTCACCGACTCCCGCACTGCCGAGCAGCTTTGTTTGACCGGCAATATGGCGCCGTAAAAACCGTGACATCATGTGCACGATCTCTATACTGCATAGCAGATTTTTATTATGGTGGTTATTCACTTTTTTTATACTGTTCATCCAATATATCTTTATTATCCATTTGTCTCTCTCTCTCTCACTGTCTCTCTCTATTTCTCTCTCGCTCGCTCTCTCTCTCTCTCTCTCTCTCTCTCTCAATATATTACATGTGTTTAGGCCTCTCAAGTTAGCAATTTTTTTCAAGACGATAGTTTTCCAAAACATATCAAGACAAATGATGTCCACACCCTCTTTTTTTCTCTGCGTGGGTTCACCATTCAGAAAAAAAGTTTGTCTTCTTCCTGTCACTCAAAACAGTTCTTGTTTCTCACTTTTGACCCTGGACACCCAGTTTTTGACTGTGCTGTAGCCTATTGCATACATGTTGCATATTGCCTATACACTTTTTGCAACCTTTGGAAAATATTTAGTGGCGGTTCCAATTCAATCACAGTTGTCTGCTTTTGATGGGCTTCCAACAATGACCTCATTTCCAAAATGGTTCACAGGTACACGACAGTGTCCAATGAAACTTTTAAAAATAATAAACCTTTAAAAAACTATTTAAACCAGGGCAATGTCTGGAAAACAAAATGGCAGTTTAAAACAAATTGGGCTCATCAGTTTTTGACTGCCTCTCATCGATTTGATTTTGCTTCCACAAACAATGCGATTGTGTTTTTTTGTGAGATATATTCAAACACCAAGTATTCTTACCTGGCATTGCAGGTCACATTTATTGCCTCTCCAGCCCGCGGCACAAGTACAGTGACCAGTCACAGCATCACAAGCACCTTCATTTCCACAAAGACAGGTCATGTTACACCCAAGACCCCATGTACCACTGGGGCAGATGATGGAACAGTCCACTCCATGCCAGCCTGATGTTAAGAAGTGTTGTAATTAATTAAAAATGGATGACATTATTTGACCATACTTAAGAATAAGGTGAGCCCAGTCTGTCATCTGGGGACCAGACCCAGATGTCGTGTCAATACCATGGTTTAGAGGACTGGTTGAAAATGTTTCTCATAGGGACAGAAGCCAGAGCCTTGAATCAATAACTTTAACTCCATGATAATTAATATACAGTCGTACCTCTACTTATGAAATCAATTCATTCCAGAAGTCGTTTCAGAACATAATTCTTTTGGAAGTAGAAGCACTTTTTACATGTAAATAGCTGAATACGTGCCAAGCCCCCCCCCTCCACCCTCCCAAAAATAAGCATTGGAAGCACATAATGTAAAGAAAAATAAAAATTAGTTAATTCACCTTTGGTGTTGGGCTCCTATGTGAAGAAAACGGTGAGTGAAAAGCAAAAGGCATCATGGGGGACAGAGGAGGAGGTAAACATTTGACAGTTGAGAGAAAACATACGTACGAACGTACGCACGCACACAATTTAATTCCACTATAGTTTTTGGAACCCATGATGAAAAAATTGAATAAACTTGAAAAAAAAAAAAGAAAAACACGAAAAAGTTATAGTTAACCAATATGTGCTTGCATGTGATTCATTGACGCATGGGTGTTGAAGGGAAATGAATGGCATTACTGGTAAAGATTGACGTCCCTCCTACCAATGGGATGCCAGCGAGATGCTACGCCGATAGCCAATGGAAGAGCAGCTCTATTCCATCACACTAACCAAGATACAGGATGCTTACGTTCGGTGAAATTTAGGGGCTGCGAATCTCGCACCTATTTTTGCCTTTCTTATCGTGAATTTTCCTTCGTAACAAGTAAATTTTTTTTCCGAAGAGGTGTTTTTTAAGATTAATTTCTAATTACTAGATACGTTCATAAGTAGAGATACCACTGTACAAATCTTCGTCGTTTTCCAGTTTACCTGGTTTACAGAAGCAGGACCCATCCACAGGTGAACACAGAGCTCCATTCTTACAATTACAGGTGGAGGAGCAATTCATTCCATGAGATTCTGCTGGGCAAAGAACTGAACAGTCTAAACCCTGGATGAATGAAAAATTAGACAAGATTAGTGGCAAGTACAAGATTTACATGCTACAACTCCAATTGTTTGCTCTCAAGTGGCCCATTTCAAATATTTGTCTTGCCACTACAAAGAAGAACAAAGCCATAAAATTGGATATCCTTGTAATCAGACCTTTTCCAAATGGGTACGAAACCGATGGTGTATTATGTAGGACTAGATATTAATGTTTCATGCATATTTTGGCTCTGATGAGGCTCTTTGGGATGTTCAAATAAGTGATGGCCTCCTACGGGTTATCAAGTGGGAGGCTATAAACCCTCTGTGGTGAACTTCCACTGGGCGTACCTCTGCTCTCCAGCCCTGCTGTTGCACTTCGGCCTCAAGTCCTCAATACCTCAGCCGCTAACGCTCATACGCCTCCTCGACTGCCCCCTCCCAGGGCACTGTGAGCTCAATGATGTAGACAAGCTTGAAAGAGGCAGACCAAGGCACTAGATCTGGTCGTAGGGTGGTAGTTGCAATCTCAGATGGAAAGCAGAGCTTCTTGTCCGGGTCTGCCTGGAGCTTCCAGTCTCGTGCACTGCCCAGCTGTCCGCCGTCTGGTGGCTTGTTCGTGTGGTCGGTTTGACTCTCCCCCTCCCAAACAGCCTTGGTTGATAAGGGTGGGAGGGTGTCCAACCTCATCTGCTGGTTTCCAGAACACCAGCAAGACACTTCAGCAATTGGTTGTCCCGCCAGGAGTAGCGGCCTTGAGTAAGGCTGGTCTTGCTACCAACCAGGATGTGCTTCAGTGTTGCAGGACTTGGGCATAACACGCGCTTGGGATCTCTGGCATTCCACTGGTTTAGGTTCATTGGAGAAGGCAAGACGTCTTATATAGCTGTGATGGTAAAGCTTTCCCTGAATGCCTCCCTCTTCCAAAGCTCTTTCCAGGTGATCTTCCTTGCCTCCACTCCTTCCCAGGACAACCACTGCCCTTGCTTGGCCTGCAACATAGCGTGGCTGCACCTTTTTGCATCCTCTTCTCAACGTACCTCCCGGAGCAGCAGCTTCTGCCGCTCAGCAGTAGTGGCCTTGCTCAATACTGGTCCACTGGTCCACTGGCCCCGAGCCCAAAGCCACTCCTCTCCTCCTGCACTTGGCCAGCGATGTCCTTGTGTCTGAGTGCTGCCTTTCCCTGTTCAGTGTCAGCCAGTGCTGTCCACTTTCTCCCAGTGGCCAGGATGAGGGCAGTCTGGGCTACTAGCGGATCACTGGAATCCAGTAGTATAATTTAAAGTCTTACTTTAGCACACTTGTACTCCTCTGCCAGGCTTGAAATGGAATGATGTAACACTCCTTTACCGTACAGCCCAATGCTGCTGAGGCACCTGGGAAGGCCAAGCCACTTCCTCACAAACGAGCTGATCAGTCTCTACAGCTTTTCTACCTTTGAGAGTGGGATCTCATAGGGGGTTAGTGGCCAAAGGATTCAAGGAAGTAACCCATACTGCAAGGACCAGAGCTTCAACGTCCCAGGAAGCAGGGTCCTGTCAATTCTTTCCAGGCCACTGGCCACCTTCTTTCTGAGCTGCTGTACTTGCTCTTTTTCCTTAAGAGAGGCATCGTACCCCCGGCCTCAGCTCCTCAGAGGCTTCTCTGAAACAGTTAAAATTGGTTCGTCATCAATGTGAAAGTGGTGGTTTGACAGTTTTCCCTTGACGATGGAGATGCTTCTGGATTTACTAGGCTTGGTCTTCATGTGAGTCAGCTTGATGTTTTCCTGGAGCTTTTTTAACAATTCTGCAGTGCAGGCCTTGGTTGTGCTAAATGTGGTGAGGTCATCCATGTAGGCTCTAAATGGAGGCAGCCTCAGCCCAGGGCTTCTTCGCTGCCCACCAACCACCCAGCGAGCGGCTCGGAGGATGATCTTCATGGGCAGGGTGAATAACAGTGGGGAGATGGTACACCAAGCCATGATTCCCACTTCCAAGTGCCACTATGCAGTGGTGTACCCTAATGTTGTAACGCAGAGCTGGATATCCTTGAAGTAGGCTCTAACCAAGGTTGTAAGCGCTGCTGGGACCTTGAAATAGTCAAGCGCTGTCCACAGACGATGATGAGGGACTGAGCCAAAGGCATTTGCTGTGTCTAGGAACACCACATGAAGATCTCCTCCCTCTTTTTTTAGCGACTCAGATCTGATGCCATATAACGCTAGTGCATTCTATGCATCCGGAGAAGCCAGGTATTGCTGCTTTCTGGATTTGCATGTCAATCAGGTTTTTACCTCGAAGGTATTCTGCTAGCCTATGAGCAAGTACGCTGAAGAAAATTTTCCCTTCGGCATTTAGAAGGCTGATCTGTCGTAACTGCCCAATCTCTTATGAGTCCTTCTCGTTTGGGATAAGATTTACTCCAGTTCTACGCCAGGCAGTTGGTATCTCCTTCGTTTGCCAAACTACTCTCATCAGCTTCCAGAAGAATCGTAGGACATCTGGTGATTTTTTTTTTTTTTTTTGTAGAGCCTGTATGGAACTCCATCGGGACCAGGAGCTGATGCAGCCCTTGCTCTACGCAGAATACGGATTACCTCACCCCACCTGGGTGGACTGATATCCAGCTCGTGCTTTGGTAGATCGATTGGTGGCAAATCCGGTGGGAGCATAACTTCTTCATGACAACGGTCATCTGTGCATGAATTTTTCAGGTGTTCTTCCAGAATGGCTTTCGTCACAGAGAGACTTCCACTTTTCTCCTTTGAAAAGTGACTCTTCGCAACTCTGAAGGAATCTTGCATGCTCTTTCCATTTTTTTCTGAAGGTTCTGAGCTCTCCTCACTGCTGCCAACCTATCCTGGATTTTTTTTTCCTGCAGCAGGTTTATGCCCTCCCTCTCCTCCTCTTTGGCCTTCCTCCACAACTTCTTCAGCTGCCTCCTCTCCTTGATCAGCCGATCTATCTTTTTCTGCCTTCTGGAATTTTGGTGGATAGCTGGAACAGCCTGTTTGCTTCCACCACTCCAAATTGTTCTGCTCCATACGTATAAATTAGGTCACCCATCCTTTCCAGCGTCTTTGTACTGTTGCACATCTCTTCCAAAATGCAGGAGAGATCCATGTTGACCTTCTTCCACAAAGCCTCATCGCAGGCCTTTGGCCATTTGATCAATGGCCTACACCCCTGTATCTTCCTCTCTGCAGTTGGTTGTAGTGTTGGATTGGGTCCAGGTTGCTCTCTTGTGCCTTGTGTATTGATGTCCTGCAGGGTGTGGTATGTGTCCTGCTGCTGAACTTGTGTTGACTGACTCGACCTGGTTCTCATAAAGTAGCTGTCAATCCAACTTACCCGTTGAACCTTCTTTAGGCACTTGTTTCCTGCCCTGGTGTATCTTCAGCCCCTGAGTGGAGGTAACCTTTGCCCAACCACAAACGCAGATTTAGAGCTGAAATCCTACTTTGACTGTCACAGGTTTATTTGCTGATAAACTTTCTCGTTGTCTTTTTCATTCCTGTGTTCGTTACTATGTTGTCTCCCGATGAGCCATCTTCCGACCCCACTCTCGCAGGCTGAGGCGTTTTCTTCTTAGAGATTTCTGTAGCAATGTTGGCTGGAACCCATAGAGCAGTTGTCCTGGGCCCCTCCGCCACGGGTAGCTAGCCCGAGGCAGCCCCGTTGGGGTCTATTCCCTCCTGCCAGTTGTCTTTCCAGGCTGTCACACGGTATTTCCCTTATTGTCAGCTGCCCTTGGGGGGATTGAACCCGGGACCTCAGAACAGTGACGCCAACGCTTTACCAACTAATCCACCGTGCCGCCCATAATTTATGATATGACAATTTGAAACTTTTGTACATATTTTAACAAAAATCATGTAAGTGGACACACATGATTTGCCTTTGCGGGACACATAAAATAACGTGGTGGGCCAGATCTGCGTCCTGGGCCTTGAACTTGACACCTGTGGGCTAAACGATATATTAAATATGCTTTTATCATACAGTACTGCTTGTCCACATTTGAGTCGTGGGGGAACTGAGGCCTAACCCACCTGACTATGGGTGAGAGGCCCAGAACACCCTGGAATGGCCGCTCGTCACTGGCAGGGTACACACTGAGTACTCGGGTTAAAATCCAGCCTCTCCTGTGTGTGAGTTTGCATGTTCTCACTGTGGGCCTGCGTGGGATTTCTCAGGGTACTCCTGAGAATATCGCGTCCGAACATACATGGTAGGTTAACAGAAGACAATGAATTGGCTATAATTGCGAGTGAGTGCAAATGGTTGTTTGTTTATATGTCCCGTGCGATTGGCTGTGGACCAGTTAAGACTATACCCCGCCTCTCGCCCATTGTCAGTTTGGATAGACTCTAGCACCGCGCGACCCTTGTGAGTACAAGTGGTACGGAAAATGGATGGATGGAAAGACAGTTCCCAGAGAAAACTCCATAGAGGAAACAGAACATACATTTAAAACCCTGATCCTCACAACTTTGAAGCAGATGTGCTTATGCAGGGGTCGGCAACCGTTAACACTCAAAGAGCTATTTTGACCCGTTTTTCACAAATAAAAAGACAACACTGGGAGGCGCAAACCCTTCTTGACATCTGAAATGAAGATGTTATCTTTTGTATTTTTTGCGTGTCCATGTACCCTCTTAACAATGTGTGTGAGTGTGTGTGTGTGTATATATATATATATATATATATATATATATATATATATAAAATATTGTTCCTGATGAAATCCATGAAGTCATCCATGTTTCAGAAAATTACATTTTATTCATTGAACACATTAAACACATTTTTAACTATTACAAAACAAAACAAAAAAACCCCAAACCCAACTACAATTAAATAAACGAATAAACACGAAAAAAATGCTTGGTTCAGATATTGTGCAGTTTTGATGTTGCTGGAATTTCCGTCAAGTGCCGTCAAACGTCTCTGAAGAAGGTGAAGGGTGATCACCGAAATTGCACAAGGTTTAAAGACGGAAGTTAAAAACTTTGACTTTATAAGAAGGCATGATACACATTTTTGAGACAAATAACATACTCTTCAAGTGGACACTCATTTATTTTCCCAAACCACGCAGAGCTGCAACATAAGGCTGAAAGAGCTGCATGGGGTTCCAGAGTCGCGGGTTGCCAACCCCTATCCTAACCTCGAGTACAGTGTTCAGCCCCAATTCATAAATAAAGCAAATAATCTCAATTCATGTTTATGTCACATAAATATCTGAAGTTGTCAAAGACGAGAAAATGTTGAAAAGGTTTACCGTGAAGCCTGGAGCACAAACACATTTTCCTGTTACACTGTGGCAGTCTGCTCCATTCTGGCACTGACACACCTGGTAGCAGGACTCACCATAGAATCCTGGTGCGCACGTCTCATTACAGTAGAGGCCAGACCAACCAGACAGACATGTACACTCCCCTGACATTGGATGACAGCTGGTAACAGATAAGACACTGCATTATTAAGGACTTGTTTTTGTTTGATTATTATTATTGTCATGATGAAAGAATAAAGTGTTCCACACGTTTTCTATACTGCTTGAGAATGAAGCCTATCTCCACTGACAAGAGGCAGAATCCATCGTGAACTGATTGGCATTCAATCACTGACCACATACAGCGGTTCCACTATTTACGAAATTAATCCGTTCCGGAAGTTGTTTCATAATGTGAATTTTTTTGTAAGTAGAAGTGCAGTTTACATCCAAGATCCACCCCCCAGCCCCCCAAAATAAACATTCAAAATAGATAATGTAAAATTGTTAATTTTCCCATGGCGTTAGGCAACTATGTGAAGAGTAGGGTGAGTGAGAAGCAAAAATCATCATGGGGGATGGAGGAGGAGGCAAACATTTGACAGCTGACAGAAAACATACACACAAATGAACGCACACCACTTAATTCCACTAAAATTTGTTGGGGCTTATGATGTATAAAGATGAATGAACAAAAAAGTAGTAGTTTTCCAATGTGTGCTAGCGTGATTCGGTGACAGTCGAGTGTCCACGGGAAACGAAAAGCATCATGGGTAAAGATTGATGTCCCTGGTAGCCAATGGGATGCCAGGAGAATGATAATGGGAGAGCAACTCTATTGCTTCACACAAAGCAAGATACAGGATGTCTACGTTCGGTGGAATTTGGGGGCTGCGAATCCAGCGCCTATTTTTTCCTTTTGTATCCTGAATTTTCCTCCCTTACTAGAGACAATAGCTTTCCGACGAGGCGTTTCAGAATCAGAATCAGCTTTATTGCCCAAGTGTGTAAAAACACACAAGGAATTTTTCTCCGGCAGACGGTGCTGCCCTGGCGTGACATTCAGAACAAAGAACAACAAAGCAACAAGAACAAAGAACAAGAGACATCTCTGTTTGTAGGAAATATTCCTTATAAGAGTCGCCACAATTTAACTTACAAAGTTAACATAACATAACTCTGCCTTCGTCATCTAACATGCATGTTTTTGGAATCTGAGAAAACACACGCGGGCATGGGAACTACATGCAAATTCCAAACAGCATGTGCAACCCTCAACTGTGAAGCACAGCTGCCTTATTTTTTTTAAACATTTTTTTTGTTGGGGGGGTTGGTAAGGAATGGTGGGGAGCAGCTGTCTAAGATGCTGTTTGTGAGAAACAAGCTCAAAACGACCTTTGCTCTAGACCCAGAATAATACAATTCAGTTTTAAATCAGATGAAAACATACACAGATTACAGTTCTGAAACACCGGTATCTTTGAATAATACTGTTTACAATTTTTAATACTAATTTTCCAAATTAAACAAAAATGACAAGCAGTTTTATTTATTTTATTTTTTGTTTTTGTGTTTATACTGGTTTTGTATTGATATCTAGTCGTGATTTTCATGAGTCTCCTGTTTTTGTGTCTTCCTTGTCTGGACAATATTCCAGAAAGGAGGTTTAGCACAGAATAACGAACATGAGACATGAAGATGACAGTCCACAGTTTGGTGCGCTTGGCCACGGGAATGCAAGGACAAGGAGACGACAGATTTTTTTGTGGCACTTCCATCATGAAGTGTATTGCCAGCAAGAGCATCAGAGAAAAGACCAGACACCCGTGGCTAGCATGGTGGCCCTAAACTAATTAATCGACACCCCAGACAGTCCCTGTAGCCCAGGGGGTCTCTTGACCACTTGAAAAAGACACCATTTGGACCACTTGATCGGGACAATGAACGGGTCAAGAGTGATACCTACAGACAATGGAGCGGCACGGCAGATGAGTCTTTCGCATTAAGACGAGGAGAATATGACGAAAATATTATATTTTGAACACTCGAATGAACACCACTGGTGACTGGATTGCTGCAAACGTGAATGTCTGATGTATGATGTGTGAATCTGTGTAAATTGTACCAACAAAAAAAGAAAAACATGAATTCTATTGCAAACAGTGAGATAATTGCAACAATCTATAAGTCATATAATGCATGAACGTTCGACCGTTGGACTAGTCAATGCTAGAGGTAAACTGTTCTTGTTATCTGAAACCCAGTAATTGATCCTTTATATAAATCCATGGGTTTAAACCAAGTTGATCTTAAAATAAACCATAAACAGTGGCGAATAAGAATAGTGGATTCAGGTTTACTTTGCCCGGACACGGATCACTGAGGTCCCCCCTCTGGAGTCGGGCCTGGACGTGAGGCTCAAATGTGAGCGCCTGGTGGCCGGGCCTGCACCCATGGGGCCCCTTCCCCGTGGGTTCACCGCCTGTGAAAGGGGCCATAGGTGTCGGGTGCAATGTGAGCTGGGCGATAGCCAAATGCGGGGACCTTGGCGATCGCATCCCCGGCTACAGAAACTAGCCCAAGGTACATGGAACGTCACCTCTCTGGCAGGGAAGGAGCCCAAGCTGGTGCGTGTGATTGAGAAGTTCCGATTGAATATAGTCGGACTTCCTCTATGTGCTGCTTGGGGTCTCCTACCAGTCCTCTTGAGAGGGGTTGGACTCTGTTCCACTCTGGAGTTGCCCATTGTGAGAGGCGGAGAGCCTTATTGGCTCCCGGCTCGGCGCCTGTACGTTGTGGTTTACCTCGGTGGATGAGAAGGTAGGCCTCCCACCACCTTCGGGTTGGGGGACAGGTCCTGACTGTTGTTTGTGCCTATACACCACACAGCAGTTCAGAGTACCCACCCTTTTTGGAGTCCTTTGAGGAAGTGCTGGAGAGTGTTCCCTCTGGGGACTCCATCTCTCTGCTGGGGGTCTTCAATGCCCACGTGGGCATTGACAGTGAGACCTGGAAGGGCGTGATTGGGAAGAATGTCTCCCTGATCAGAACCTGAGTGGTGTTCTGTTACTGGACGTCTGCACTCATCATGGATTATCCTTAATGAACACCATGTTCAGACATAAGCATGTCCATGTGTGCACTTGGCACCAGGACACCCTAGGTTGCAGTTCGATGATCAACTTTCTGGTTGTGTCATCGGACTCGCCGCTGCATGTCTAAGACACTCAGGTGAAGAGAAAGGCGACCGGAACTGTGGCAGTTAGGTGGCCGGTGCCTGTCATTGCGGCAACCTCCAAACACTTTGGTGGACACCAACAGTGAGGGATGCGATCAAGCTGAAGAAGGAGTCCTATCGGGCATTATTGGCCTGTGGAACTCCCAAAGCAGCTGATAGCTACAGGCTGGCCAAGTGGAATGCAGCTTTGGTGGTCACTGATGCAAAACCCCTGACATGGGAGGAGTTCGGTGAGGCCATGGAAAATGTCTTCAAGATTGCTTTGAGGAAATTCTTGTCCACTGTCCGGCGTCTCAGGAGGGGAATGCAGTGCCACATCAAGACAGTGTATAATGATAATGGCGCAATGCTGACCTCAACTTGGGATGTTGTGAGTCGGTGGGAAGAATCCTTTGAAGACCTCCTCGATTTCAGCGACATGCCTTCCCATCAGGAGGCAGAGTCTGGGTTCTCTGAGGTTGGGTTGACTGAGGTGGTTAAAAAGCTCCTCGTGGCAGGTCTCAAGCGTGGATGAGATTTGTGCGAAGTTCTGAAAGGCTTTGGATGTTGTGGTGCAGTCCTTGTTGACACACATCTGCAACACCGGATGGACATCGGGGATCGTGCTTCTGGATTGGCAGACTGGGGTGGTGGTCCCTCTTTTTAAGAAGGGGGACCGGAGGGTGTCTTCCAACTATAGGGATTTCACACTCCTCAGTCTCCCTGGTAAGGTCTATTCAGGAGTGCTGGAGAGTAGGGTCTATCGGGAAATCGAATCTCAGATGCAGGAGGAGCAATGCCAATGTGTTTTTTGTCCTGGCCATGGTACAGTGGACCCAGCTCTACACTCTTGGCCATACAGTATCTTAAAAACTAAATACAAGTGTATAAGCGCATAAGTCTCTGAATTATTTTAAATGACAACGTTACGTTGTTGCAAACCAATGACGACAAAATTACTTCTTACCATTAATGCGACTTCTTGTGCTGCATGAGTTTGCTGATGGCTTCAGAGTCTGTTTTATATGTCGTTAGATTAAACTTCATGCAGGCGTTGAGACTTCCAGTGCTCAAACTCAATTCCGTTAATTGTGAACGTAATTAAATTTGATTTGCCATCATGATGGTACGGTGGTGAACAGTTCTTGCTGACAAAGGCATGTCTTTTCTTTGTTTGATTATCTTGTCTTTACGCAAAGTTGTCAAAATGTTTATTGCAACATGAAGTACAAATGGTTTGGCATACTCCCCATCTGTGAATTTAGACACATCGCAGAACCCTCTCTCTCCACAAAGGCTGTCCATTCTTGTTGAAAACTTTGTTGGTGTTTTTTTAGTGACCTTTGTCAAAAGTGTTTCCATAATGAATTGTCCCGACGCGTTTGACCCTTCTGCGCCTACGGTCATCGATTGCCACAGCAAACTATGGCCACCCCACTAGGACAAACTGTCTCTGCGTCATTTGTGTTACCTGCACAGCAGAAATCCCATGTACAGTATGTCATTATGAGGGCTCTGCGAGGCATATGAAAAATCAAAAGAGCCAGATATGGCTCGCGAGCCATAGGTTCCCGACCCGTGTGATCAATAATATAACGTTGAAGACTGACTCAGGAAAGATGTCAATTTTGGTTTTGTTGTGCATCTTTTGATATGGTAGATCCTAATATACTGCTGAACAGGTTGGAAACGTGGGTAGGACTAAATTGAACGGTCCTTAAATGGTTTAGGTCCTACGTGGAAAAAAGGAGCTACTTTGTAACCATTGGAAGTGCTCAATCTCAACAAATGGCAATGACCTATGGGGTCCCTCAAGGGTTAGTTCTTGGACCCCTCCTGTTCATCCTGTATATGCTACCCTTGTGTCAACTTCTTAAAAACTTTAATTTTGACTATGCAGATGACACACAGTTATATTTAGCAGTATCTTCAGAAAACTACAGTTCATTTGAGGTATTGTGCCACTGTTTAAAGCAGATAAATAACTGGAGGTGCCAAAATGTTGGCAATAAAGAAAAGAGAAAGGCTGTTAGTAAATACCTGGACTCTCGATCTTTAAAAACAAAGACAAAGTCCAAAACCTTAGTGTTCCAATTGATTCCAAGGTGACTTTCAACAGTCATATCAAATCTATCACAATAACAGCATTTTACCATCTGAAGAACATATCTAGATTGAATGCTTGTGTATGTCAAGCAGACCAGGAAAACCTCATCAATGCCTTTATCTCAAGTAGGCTTGAGTACTGGACTAACTGGGCTCCCCAAAAGGAAAATTAAATAGCCAAAGCTCATTCATAATGCTACAACTCGGGTTCTGAGCATACAGCTCGAATTCTACAGTCCTTGCACTGGCTTCCAGTCAGCTTTAGAATTAATATAAAAGTTCTGCTACTGGTTTATAAATCATGAAATGGTTTAGGTTCTAAATACATGAAAGAAATGCTTACAGAATACAAACCAAGTACAGCTCTGTGATCGACTGACTCAGGTCAAATAGTGGAGTGCACAGTCCAAAGCAAAAAAAGCAGTTATTAGCTATTATGCTGCACACAAATGAAATAAGTTGCCAACAGAGGTGATGTCAGCCCAAAGTGTGAATGTTTATGAATGTCCAGCTTGAAAACTCATTTTTTCTCATGCTTTTATATTTCCAATTTTCATGACATTTCTTGCACTGTATACTGTTTTTAATTGTTCCTTTCTTTTTTGTTTTTTCCCGTTTTAAATGTTTTTTTCTCTTTGTATTTGAATCATTGAGTTACTTGTGGATGAAATGCGCTTTACAAATAAATCTGCTTTGCTATAATTAAAGATTTAAGTAAATACGTGTACTGTTGTCCTCTTTGTCTCAAATATGTAAACCTGGCTATCACCATAATAGTCATTGTTTTATTGTCAATTAACACATTATTTAATGAGATAAAAACAAACACAAAACAACTTATTTTACGACCCAAATTCTCATGAAGTTGGAATGCTGTTAAACAATAACATAGGACAGGGCTGCCCAGGTTAGCCTCTCGCGATTGATGAGTGGGGGTGGGGTTGTGACGTGTTTTTTTTTCGTTTTGTTTTTTTAGAATGACCAATGATTAAATAGAACAGTCACAAAGATCTACCCACTACAAAAATGCAAAACATATTTATTTTAAAGTATATTGAGGATTCTTTAAGTGTAAATATATATTTGTGTGTCTTGCATTACCGCATGAGCCAATATTACACAACATAATTAACTTTAAACATTTTTTGTAACTATCAGATTTCACGTTGATGATCACTAAATCCCATACGAATGAAAATGCACACCCGGGCTGTGTCACTCATGTCAGTGGATTTGTCCAACTGCAGTGAGAGACACTCATAATCTCCGATGTCCTTCCACACATCAGCCATGGCTTCACAGCTCCATGTAACTGTACTCCTTTACAGCTGCAGAGATTTCACTGAAGATAATACCTCTGCCTTATTTTTAAAAGATCATCTTGGAATGACTTCTTGTTATTAACGATGATGTAACGAACATGGAAACGATGTTTCAGTGGCGGCTTTCGCTGTTGAACCATATTGTGTGACAAGTGACTGCTGTGCGGTCAGTTGGGATTTTAGTTTGTTCGCTTTTCTCATTCTCAGCTTGCTTTCGGCAGAATGTCAGTGTCGTATTTTCCATAAACAGTTTGAAAATGCCGCTCCACATTTTACTACACTGGCAAACGCACTTCGAAAATGACATTGTGAAAAGTTGTTTTTCTTGCATTCCATATGAAAGTGATATGTTTTTGTCTTCTTTATTGAAGCATCCATACTCATGTTTGTTAAGATTTCTTAAGCGAGAGTTTAAAATAGGGGAGAACTCACTGACAGCGTGTTTTCCTGTACAGTCATTGATTACACATGCACGGTGAGCTAAAGTAAAAAAAAATACTGCTGATATCTTTTTTTTTTTTTCCACGGCATGCCTCCGCGATTGACCGAAACGGCCTCGCGATCGATTGGTCAATCGCCACGACGCATTGACCACCCCTGACATAGGACAATGATTCACAAATCACGTTCACCCTATATTTATTTGAATACACTACAAAGGCAATATATTTAATCTTCAAACTGATAAAGAATATCATGGTATTTAAATTCCAGCTCTGTAATCTATTATTTTGAAAATAATTGGTCAGTACAATCAACTTCTTTTGCATTTCAATTCTATTTCATTTCTAAATAGAAAATAACCATTTTTAAAGTAATGTTTTAATGATAGAATCTTTGGTACATCTATAACCATGTTCCATGTTAAGTTTAAATACATTTTAACACTTAGTAAATCACAATGTTCCATCTGTGGTTAGTATTTTATAACAGACCGGCTGGGTACTCTTGTTCTTAGGGGACTACCTGGTGATGGTTCTTACTCTTACATATTTACAAATAACATTTTAGTCTCTCGGTCGGTTTCTTTCAACAACAAAAAAGTGAAGGAAAAAACACTCACTACAGAAAACCAGAGAATATCACTTAAATGATATACAAGCCTAATTCCAATGAAGTTGGGTCGTTGTGTTAAGGATGAATAAAAACAGAATAGAAAGATTTTCAAATCTTGTTAAGCTTATATTTCATTTGAACACACTCCAAAAACAAACATTTAATGTTCAAACTGATAAACTTTATTGTTTTTAGAAAAGAATCATTAACTTTGAATTTTATGGCTGCAACACATTTAAAAAAAAATCTGGGACAGGTGACAAAAAAACTGAGAAAGTTGAGGAATGCTCATCAAACACCTGCTCGTAGGGAACAAGTAGGTTCTATGATTAGGAATAAAAGGTGCCTCCCTTGAATTCCTCAATCAATCACAAACAAAGATGGGGTGAGGTTCGCCTACTTGTAACAAGTGCGTGAGAAAGTAATCGAACAGTTTAAGGACAATGTTCCTCGACGTAGAATTGAAGGACTTTAGGTATTTCATCACCTATGGTCAGTAATATTAAAAGTTTACGAAAATCTGGAGAAATCATAGGATATAAGCGGCAAGGCCAAAAACCAACAAATGCTCGTGGCATTCGATTTCTAATGTGTAAAGGATATCACTAAATTGACTGATGAACCCTTCAGAACCCCTCCCCCCCAAAAATACACCTGAATACAGGTTGGTGCTACATCCATAAGTGGAACTTAAAACTATACTATGCTGAGCAAATGCCATTTATGTCATGGGCATGGCCACAGCAGCTCTACACCTGCACCTTATTGACGCAAAATTAGGCCGGCATGAAGCCTTGTGTTTTTCATTAATGAAGATTTTGGAGAAACATCCTGCTATCTAAGTAATGTATTTTTCATGGAGAATCTTGCTTATTTCAACAAGACATTGCCAAACCACATTCTACACGTGTTACAAGAGCATGTCTTTATATTAAAAGAGTGAGGGTACTAGACTGGTTTGCCCTTAGTCCAGACCTGTCTCCCATTGAAAATGTGTGTCGCAATATAAAACGTAAAACACAACAACGGAAACCCTGGACTGTTGAACAGCTGAAGCTGTACATGAAAAAAGAGTGGGAATTAATGTGTTACTGTCATAACACCCCTTAGCTCGTGTCCCATGACAAAAATGAGTCTGACACCCATGTTCTAGAGTACTAATTTCCAAACTTCATGGAGCTGAGCCACATATAAAATTGAAGACTGTCACAGTACATCAGCAAACAAAAATGTCACAAAAAGTGGATGCATTCATTACTGTACGTAACTTTCTGCCATCGAAAAGAAGACCATTAATTTGTTCTTTCTGTCTCTATGCCTCACTGTCATAAATAGTTTAACAAAGATACTGTACATTATTTCTTGTAAATAAATTATTTTTGAGCAATTGACTCGCATTTGATAATTTCCCACGAAACACCTAAAGAGCGCTCATGACACACAAATGTGCCCCGACACAGTGGTTGAGAATCCATGTTCTAAAGCATTCTATTTGGGCTGAAGTAGTCGGGAAATCCCTGCCATGGAAATTAGAGCACAGCTGCAGAAGAAGCCTGTCCAGAATTCAGGCTGTAAATGACTGCAAAGGGTTTGCGACCATGTCATAAATAGCGAAAGATTGACTTATGATTTTTTATTTGTCTAATTACTGTTGGTTCCATAAAATGTGGGAAGTATTTATACAGAAAGATGTAATTCCTACGCTATTCACCTTATTTGGATGAAAACACTCTGAAAGCCAAGCTGGAAGTCTGCAGTTAAAGCACATCTTATCTGTCTTATTTCAAATCCACTGTGATTGTGTTTAGAGGCAAAAACATGAGAATAAAGTCTAGCTCCCCCAATATTTTTGGAGCTGACTGTGCGTTGTGCACTGGTCCACCAACAGTCGAACTATTGAGAACCAACTTGACAGCTGCTCTCTCCATAATACTTCTTCCACCCATGGGTTCTTCAGTGATCACTAGCAGTTAAAGAAACACAGCTGTCTACATGATCACACTGTCAAACCCAATACTGTGGAACCTCTGGAGTCAAAAGCCTCTTAAATCTAATAACGTTCAATTCCATTCAATGTTTTGGGAAAAGATTACCTCTAAAGTCAGGATACTGTGTGCCCTCTTAGGGATAAATCTGAGGAGACTGCTGGTCAGAAAGCACCAAAGTTTAACTCTGCAGTGTTCCTTTTTTTGTGTGGCTTTTTCGCAACACTTTCACGCATTCCAATGGCAGGTTTTAGGACGAGGATATCAGAAGAGAATATACAGCTAAAGTTAGGGCATTTTTATCCAAAGCAGTAGGACTCCATTGTCATCTTCTAATCCTATAAAAGTTATGATAGCGTCTTGTTTTCAGTGATGACGGCAACACAATACGAGGTAATATGCAATTCCAAAAATCCAATATTTTGAGTAATGAAGTAACACATTACTGTACTGAGGAAAGTAATTCAACTACATTGTCAATCAAACAATACTTATAATGATTTATGTATCACTCAAGTTCATGTTTATGTACATGTATGTACAAAGGCGTGCACACACACACACAGACGCATGCGCCCGTGCGCACACACACAGTTGCTTTCATGAACCACAATTGCCACTGTAGTGAAAATAGTGTTTTTCTAAATAATGTTAAGGTACTGGCTACAATGTGTTGGGATGTCAATTCTGCATGAAGATGTTGATTTAATGTGACTACAACTACATTAATACTTATGTTATTCCTTCATGTTGATGATATAATCCTGTAACTTGTGTAGCGTACATTATCAAGTAACGGGTACAGTGAAGCTAATTTTTTTTTGTCCTGTGGATCAGTGAAAATCCTGCCAAAAGTACCCGAAACTACAAAGTGACTTTTTTTCCCCAAATAATCAACAAAGTAACAAAGTTACTTTTAAGGTCAGGTAATCAGTAAAGTTCCGTTCTCAAGGCAAGTGGCAACACTGCTTGTGTTAAATTGTGCTGTGAACAATGGTTAACTTCTAAGATTTGTTCCAATAGTTCAGCATGGTAAAAGTTACGGTTCACCTTTGAATTACAGATGACTATTTGACAAACATTTTTGTATTTTTTTTTACATTTGTTGTTCTACCACCTGTGTGAAAGATGATTGACAGTGCAATTTAAGTCCTAAGGATGCCAACCATTTTTTTAGTTTGATCCTAGAACAAATTGCTGCAATTTCTATTACTTCCATTGGAAATAATCATTTCAAAATCATCACTGTCCCACACTAGATGTTGCCTTAGAAGTTCCAATGTAGAACATTTTTTACATGTAAAGTGTTTTGAATCTGATAAAGAATATTAAAACTGTCCAAGGTAGAATTCTGCTAAATACTTTACCTCTGTGTATTGCGGGCATGACAAGGACACGTTCTGTCACAAAGTAGGCCATAGTTTCCCTTGGGACATAGTCGGACATCACACGTCTCGCCTGTGAAGCCTGGTTCACACACGCAGTTTCCGTAGCTGTGGTAGCATTTGCTGTTGTTCTTACAGCGACATCTCTTTGAACAGCCAGCACCATAAGTACCAACTGGACATTCATCCTGACACCTGTCCACAGATATGCACAAGGTTACACAATTTAAAACATAGATAAGATCATTCCATAAACTATATAATCTAATGCAGGGGTGCTCAATGTGTCGATCACAATTGACCAGTTGTGCAAGGCAGTTTTGGTTGATTGCGAAATGCCGTTCCAAAAAAAAAAAGAGAAAAAGACGTCAGCCTGACATCTTTTTTTTTTGGGAACATTTTGGAGCACACGGAACTTTCTCTAACAACGGCGGCTGTGAACAACACCGTTAAGCAGCCCGCCTCCGTAATAAGCCACCTCGGCGCCGAAAATGAGCCACCCCGGCCGAGGTGCCGCGTCCGCTCGTCACGGCTTCGGTGAAGGCTGTGTGTCGGGCTAACAGATGGCGGCAGCTCTAAACAACGCTCCTGACAATGCCGCACTCAGCCACGTGCGACGACAACGCTGTAAAGCAGCCCAGCTCGGCTCCGTGATAAGCCACCTTGGCACCGAAAATGAGCCACCCTGGCCAAGGCACCATGTCCGCCGGTCACGGCTTAGGAGAAGGCTGCGCGTCGGGCTTGGGGACGGCACCGGCTCTGAACAACGCTGCCGACAATGCCGCACTCAGCCGCGTGCGACGACAACGCCGTAAAGCAGCCCGGCTTGGTTACTGGTTAGCACGTCTGCCACACAGTTTTGAGGACCCGGCTTCAAATGCGTCCTCACCAGTGTGGTTTTCTTGGGGTCCTCCGGTTTCCTCCCACATAATTTTTTTATTCTTTATTTTTAGATATTTTCAACCTTTATTTTATGTATGCATTGACACAAGAGAAGCTCTCCAATTTAATTGTAGAGAGTATAAACTTTCTTTTGGCGTGTCCCGTTAGGTGTTACCACAGAATGTTATATCAGATGAACGCTCATATTTGTTTGACACAGTTTTTACGCAACCCCTCTTGGGGAGATGAGGCTTGGTGAGAAACAAACTCACGATCCCTGGTTTACCAAATCAGTGGTCTCACCACTGAGCTATAATGCCCTCATTGTAGAGAGTGTACCCAGCCAACTGCCCAATGAAAAGTCAGGATTGGCTCCACCACTACTGCAACCCTCGTGAGGATAAGAATGCTCAGAAAATGGATGGATGTAACATTGAGTGTGTACATCGTCAGTAATGACCCGACTACACAGGCAGTGTGTGAGGGCAATGTAAGCATCTTCTGCTTACAGGTGTGAAATGGAATTGTTCCTCACTGCCTTGTGAGCACCATCATATGGTAGTTTACATACACACTAAAACACATGCTGGCATGCATGTTATCAGTGTAACCAGTAATTTTAGTTTACTTTGTTGGTCACACAACAACATTTGCAAATGTTGGAACACAGTGTGGACCACATTGTAAGGCACCATGTCTAATTTGGCGCCTCATCTATTTAAAAGAGAATTATGGAAGTTTCCATACATGTGGAAACACTTGCTGCCATACATTTTGACAGTGTAACCAGGGTATATTAATACTGCATTCATGCTTTGCATATTTTCATTATTTGTGGGTGTATAAGGAACATGACCCCCCGCGAATAACGGGGGAACACTGTCTATCAAACATGAGTTCTATTAGTTCTACCTTCAACTTTCACAGACTTTGTTCTTCTCGCACTCCCGGTCATGCTGCTCGTAACACTTGTCCCTAGATGCTTTATCTTTATGCTGTTCTATTGGCTCCATGTGGATAAAACCTGGTAAAACTGGACATAGATAATTTTGTTTTGTCTGTATCTCTCTCATTTTAATATTACAAAGGGACTTTTAGTCTTGGGCGGCTGGTAAAGCGGTGGCCTCACAGTTCTGAGGTCCCCCCTGTGTGGAGTTTGGATGTTCTCCCTGTGCCTGCGTGGGTTTCCTCCGGGCACTCTAGTTTCTTCCAAAAACATGCAACATTAATTGGACACTCTAAATTGCCCTTAGGTGTGATGGTGAGTGCGGCTGTTTGTCTCAATGTTCCCTCCCATTGGCTGGCAAACAGTTCAATGTGTACCTCGCCTCCTGCCCATTGAAACCTGGGATAGGCTGCAGCACACCCTGGACCCTTGTGAGGATAAGCGGTGAAGAAATGGATGGATGGATAGACTTTTAGTCTGGACATCAGTAAGGTGGTGGCAACTCATCAAACTTGTACCTTTCTCTCTCTTTGCAAAGACTTTTTTTCTTTTGTAATAAAAACCCTCAAAGACAAGATTCCTTCCTTACTTATAGTGTCAGAAAAATATTTTGCCAAAACATGGGCTCCAGCACTCCCGTGAACCTTATGAGCATAAGTGCTCTGATAATGTATAGATGGATTTTATTTACTTTAAAGACCTTGTAAAGCAAAAATAATCCTATTCCATCCATCCATCCATCCATCCATCCATTTTCTTAGCTGCTTATCCTCACAAGGATCACGTGAGTGCTGGAGCCTGTCAACGATCAGGAGGCAGGGTACACCCTGAACTGGTTGTCAGCCAATGACAGAGCACATGCAGACAGACAACCGTCACACTTGCAATCACACCTAGAGGGAAACTTAGAGTGTTCAATTAATGTTGCATGTTTTTGGAATGTGGGACAGGCAGGACTTGGATTTAACCCTGGACCTCATAACTGCTTGTTGACAGCTGGGATAGGCTCCAGCACTCCTGTGACCATTATGAGGAAAGCAGCTCAGAAAATGGATGGATGGATGGATACTATACAAGAATTTGAAGTAAAATATTAATTCTTTTCATGGAGGATGGAAAAGGCCCCCAAAGGCAGGAATGACCCATACATTTCATGCATACCCATGCACACTGGCACAGACACACGATCCTTAACTTTAATGAGCAAAGCTTAGACAAGATCTTAAAATATAACGTGATGCATAGTCACTGCTTTTTAGCAGTCCCGACCAACCAACAACTAGTCCAATTAATTCCCCTTTCCTATTTGTTTTGCATTCCTTTGGGGCCCTCACAAGGCTGCTTGTGGTTTCCAGAAGGATAGGGCTTGGCATTTACTGCTTATCTCCAAGCAGCATTATACCATGACATTTGGCTTCACTCAAACTCTTAATTATTCTTAACGGGCACATGGAAGGTCTATTCCTGTCTCATCACTGGCTTGCTAAAATATATGGTCCATGCCCTATAATATTGCTAATTATATGGATTTAAAGTTGTGGTTCTCGTCTAAGATTTGTCCAAGAAAACTCTGACTAGGTTTGTTGGTTTTGTCTGTTATTGTCCAGAAAATAAGAATGGGATAGGAGGGGATTATTTTAGTCTGACTATACTCCATTTTTCACGAGCTAGACAGTTTGCTCATTTAAGACTGGATTCTCTAAAGAGGAAAACTCCATCTAACATTCATGCTTATGTTATTCACTGGGATATTCTAAAATTATAAATGTATATTAAGGAAATAATGTTAAGCTTTCATTGTATTTGACTATAGTGTAGAGTATTCAAATAACTGATTAGATTAAAGAAGTAATTTATACCTATATTCTAGTGCTAGACTGGTGGAAAGATTGGTGAAATAATTACATTTTTAGTTAACCTTTTTTTTAATCAATGTACAGTAACTGAGAACAGATTCTCATTTGCAGACAGCAGTAAAACAAAGTAAAATAAAATTAAATACAAATAAATACATCCAGAAGAAACTGTAAAATGTGAAAGTTAGATATTTAATCAAAAGGTTTGTAATGGGTGTAGGGATCATATATCATATCCCTCACAGCTTTCTTAAATTATAGTGGGATGAATGAATGAATGAATGAATGAATGAATGAGTTAAGTTTCATTATGACTGTGACGAGCACCCACCATCTTGAAACCTAAAGTCAAAGGTATGAATTGAACAAAGTCTATTTCATGTTACTTACTTACAGAGTTACTACATCCATTTATTTATTCATTTAAAATAAATCTAGAAATCAGAGCAAATTAAATCAAAGTACTTTATTTATTTTTTTTTCCCCCCTGCTGCTATGAAATGTGTGATTTCTTACCGTTCTCCCATGTATCCGGGGCTGCAGAGACACTGTCCAGTGGATGAACTACATAAGGCACCGTTGTGACATTGGCATTCTTGGGAACAGTTGAGGCCAAATGTCCCCTCTGGACATGGCTGTCCACATACTGTACCCTATAAAATACAACAATACATTCACACAGTAAATAAAGATTTCACTAGATTTTGTTGTTCTGTTCCTGGACACTGTTCAATTCCCCACAAGTATTGAGCCCTCTGTTTATTATGATAAGGACAACAATTTTGTTGTAGAGGGTTGTTTTATCATTTTGGGAAACACTAATTTTTAAAGAGGTCTGCGTGGGTTATCTCCGGGCACTCTGGTTTCCTCCCACATTCCAAAAACATGCAACATTAATTGGAGACTCTAAATTGCCCCGAGGTGTGATTGATTATGCGTGATTTCTTACCGTTCTCCCGTGTATCCGGGGCTGCAGAGACACTGTCCAGTGGATGAACTACATAAGTTGATAAGGACAAAAATTTTGTTGTTGAGGATTGTTTTATCATTTTTGGAAACACTAATTTTTAAAGAGGCAGCCCGGTGGCGCAGCTGGAGAGCGTTGGCCTCAGAGTTCTGAGGGTTCAAATCCTGGCCCTGCCTGTGTGGAGTTTGCATCTTCTCCCAGTTGTTGTTTCTCTCTATGTGCCCTGCCATTGGTTGGAAACCAGTTCAGGGTATACCCTGAGTCCAATCAGATGACAGCTGGGATAGCCGCCTGCACTCCCACGATCCTCGTGAGGATAAGCGGGTCAGAAAATGGATGGATAGAAATGGATGGATAATATTTAAAGATTTCTAATGAAAAAATGAATGCGTGAATGTGTCTCCTCCGTGAGCTATCATCTTGACGTAGTGGAGGGGTTTGTGTGTCCCAAATAGTCTGGGGCTTCAGGGTCACCCATGGCAAACAGGTCCTAGTTGAGGCATCAGGCAAAGCATGGCTCCAAAAATCCCTCTGACGAGTTTGACGACCTAAAGGGGCTGTTTTGCTCAGTGTAGGCTAACAGTTTAGCATTGTAAGGCATATGTCCAGTGTACAGTGGTACCTCTACTTACGAAATTAATCCATTCCGGAAGTCGTTTCGTTACTTGAATTTTTTTGCAAGTCGAAGCTCATTTTACATGTAAATAGCTTAACCCATTCCAAGCCACCCCCCTCCCCCTCCCTTCCCCCATAATGTAAAGAATACAAATTATGTTTATTTACATTTAGCGTTGGGCAGCTATGCAAAGACAAGGGTGAGTGACAAGCAAACGGCATAGTGGGGGATGGAGAAGGAGGAAAATGTTTGACAGCACACAACTTATTTCCACTTAAATTTCTTGGGGCCCGTGGCAAATAGAGATTAATAAACTTGCAAAAAAAAATGAAAAACTCACAAAAAGTTGTACTTTTCCATTATGTGCTAGCTTGATTTGGTGACAGTCGAGTGTCCAAGGAAGCATCATGAGTAAGGATTGATGTCCCTCCGAGCCAATGGGATGCCATTAAGATGCTATGGCGATAGCCAATGGGAGAGCAGCTCTATCGCACCACACAAACCAAGATACAGAAGGTGCATCGTAGATAAAGATTTACGTCCCTCCTAGCCAATGGGATGCCAGGAAGATGGTATGGCGATAGCCAATGAGAGAGAAACTCTATCGCGCCATACAAACCGATATACAGGATGTTTATGTTCGGTGGAATTGGGGGCTGTGAATCCAGCGCCTATTTTTTCCTTTCGTATCCTGAATTTTCCTTCCCAGCAAGAGACAATATTTTTCTGAGGAGCTGTGTCATAACCTGAATTTTTCTTTACTAGAGACGCTTGAAAATAGAGGCCCCACTGTATATGGTTTATACAGTGGCTAAAATAAGTCATGTCACCATTTATCTTACTAAATATATTTCCAAAAGTGCTGTTGAAATGAAACACACTAAACACACTGAAAACACCATTCCAACAACATTTGAAGATTGCTTGTGTGGGGGAATGGGCAAAAATCACACCAGAGCAGTTATTGCAACTAGCTTCTTCTTACAGGAGACGTCTTGAAGGTGCCATTGCAAAAAAAAGTATCAATTAAGCGTCAACAAAAGAAATTGTTTATTTTTTTCAGGAGAAAGAATATGTTGGGAATGTGTGTATACCATCCATCCTGAAGGACAAGCACACTCTCCGGTCACATGGTGACATATGCCGCCATTCTGGCAGGGACACCTCTCTTCACACTGCTGTCCATGTTTACCTGGGGGACATGCATCCTCACAACTGAGGACAAACACAAGACACTTTCTTCTCAGAGGATTAAAAGATACAGTAATTTAAAAACAAAATTATAAAGTTGTCCAGGCTGGGTCAGAGGGAGGTATTATTCAAACCCAAAGTTTTTGACTATGAGATAACCAAATGCTCCACCATGTGATTATTCAATAGACAACCTTTCTAGATTGATTGGTTCTGTTGGGCATTATTGAACCAACAAGACATTATGTGATGATGCTGTTTTGGGAATCATCTTGGCACACTAATTTTAATAGAATTTTTCTAGCATCTCTATGTTGAGAATAGTTTCATCTAATTGCTTGAGAATAGCCAAAAGCCTGTAGAGCTTAAAATATTACAGTGCTGTTTTTAATAGGCCTTCAGATAAGAGGATAGTAATCAATAGACAGTAAAAATATTTTCAGTCATGCTGCGGGGCCTTCAGTGAGTAGAATGCAGCTGCAGATCCTGGCTTTGAAAATTGCAGCTGTTTTGCTCTAATGACATTATGAATGGTAACGCTGCATGAAGTCATGGACTGCTACAGAATTGCCAAATAGCAAACAAGGCTGATGTGGCAAACATTTTTTACATTAGTAAAATAAACACTGGGAAACAGCCAGTGTTTTCTTTCATAGATTTATTTCATAAGTGAAAGAGAGGATGTTGGTGCAGCATCTTACATGGTGCTACACACATGGATTAGCAAACAGCACTGGGGGGCACTCGTAGGAGACTTGTGATGATAGAGTGCCATGAATTTTTTTGTTTTTGCATAGTTGTAAACATCAGACACAGATAATCGAAGTAAAGATGAAAGTTTTTAAAATGGTGCTTTTATTTATTAAGATAAAAAAATAGACTATTCTTAGCTACCTGGCCCTTTGTGGAAAAAGTCCATAAATCTAATAACTGGTTGGCCCGCCCTCACTTGTAACAACTGAAATCAAGCGCTTCTATAATTGGCAATGAGTCTTTCAAATTTCTGTGGGGGCACCCACCCTTATTTATAGAAATAATTTAATTTAGCAACATTATATTGCTTTCGAGCATGAACAAACTTGTCAAGGTAAGCATTTCAAGCTGGATTTTGATGAGGCCATTTCAAATCCTTCATTGTTTTATGAAGCCTTTCAGAAGTAGACTTGCTGGTCTGTTTCGGATCATTATTCTGCTTCAGAAACTATGTACACTTCATCTTGAGGTCATAGACTGATGGGCAAACATTCATCTTTGGGATATCCTGGTACAGAGCAGAATCCATGGTTCCATCAGCCACTACAAGTCGTCCAGGTTCTGTCGCGGAGAGCAGCTCCAGACGATCACACACAAGGAAGTTTTACATTTATGCCAGATGTACAAGACACACATTCCAAAAAGTTCCACTTTTTACTGAACAGTCTATAGAATATTCATCATCATAACATTCAGATGTTTGGGTTTGTTTTTTGCAAAGTGAGAGGAGCCTTTTTGTTCTTTTTAGTCAGTAGTGAATTTCACCTAGGAACTATGCCATAGATGCCATTTTTATCCACTCTCTTCCTTTTTGTTGAGTCATGAAAACTGACACTGAGGCAAGGAAGGCTTGCAATTCTTTAAGTGTTGTCCTGGGTTCATATTTGACCTCTTGAATGAGTCGTTATATGCTTATGAGCTAATTTATGCTAGCCGGCCACTCTTGGGACAGTTCACAAGTGTTCCATGTTTTCCCTGTTTGAGTATAATAGGTTTCACTGTGGTTCACTGGAGTACTAAGTCTTTAGAAATAGCTTCCTAACCCTTTCCAGACTGATGTACGTGAATTACCTTATTCATCATTAGTTCTGGAATCCCATTTTTGTTGCAGATTTTGCAGGTCTTTTGGGCATCTTCTTTTTGGTCAGACAGGTTCTATTTACAGTAAGTAATTGAATGAATGAAATGATTTAACAACGGGGTAATTAGATTTTCACACAAGGTGAAGTGGCTTTGAATATTTTTTCTGAAATAAAAAAGTCACCATTGAAAAACGAAATTTTACTTAAGTTATAAGATATGTGCATTTGTTTGATGATCTTAAAGTGGGAAGAAAAAAAAATACTTTTTCACAGCACTGTGCTACTGGGATAATGCTACCGCACTCCATTGGCCCTTGTGAGGATATACTCGTGTTTGCAGTAACTTGAAACACAATGTGTAAAATAACATTGTGAATCTGTTGTTGGCTGGAGCATGTCTGCTTCCAAACAATTTACAGAACAAAGCTTACTTGGGTTTTACTGTTGTCTCCACGAACTGGTATATTGTGCAATTAATATTTGAAATTATTGAAGGGCAAATGTAATATTAAGTAGTTCTTCATTATAAGGATTAGAGGGAGAATAACACATTTTTACACTCAGACTTACAAAGCTCCAGTGTATCCTGGTGAGCACTTGCATTCTCCAGTGACGTGGTGACAAGTAGCCCCATTTTGGCAAAGACATTTCTGCTGACATGCATTACCATAGGCGCCCATCTCACACACTTCTTCACAACGCCAACCTCTGTATCCAGAAGTGCATATACAGGCACCAGTGATGGGGTTACACAGAGCTTTGTTCTGGCATTGACATCTGTGACTGCAGTGGGAACCCCAGTGGCCATTGTCACAACCTGTAGAAAATAGCACAAAATGGTTCGGACTTTAATGAGACAACATGGAAAACATTTGATTTGTTCTTTTATTGTTCACCTCTTTCATCTCTTGAATTCATTAAAATCAATGGGGTGGGGGAAATGTTCTGTAAAAAAAAAGGTATATCACCATGCCTTAGCGATTTAGAACCTGGAAATGTCTTGTACAATCCTGCTCACTAAAAATCATGATATTGGCAATCAGCAAACCATTATAATGTTGAAGGTTGGTACAAAATGTATGTCCAGAACAAAATGAACGATTAATAATCCACACAGCTAGTTTTTCTTCCCCCACCATCTGCTGGATCTGGAGGGCATCTGGCCCCAGTACAAAGGGGTGTTTTCCCATTTCCTTCATAGTTCTGAGGACTAGGTTTCTAATCAGCTTTGCCTGTGCAGTTTTCTGCGTGGGTATGCCTAATTAAACACAAGGTGGAATATATATTTGTATGACATTATGTTGCAGCTTCTACTTAATGATCTGGAGAAGGATCAATTTCAACTTAATGCTCGAGGGAATAGGTCACAAATGTGGTGCCCACAGGACATTGTAACCCTCAAGTACCGCATGGGTAGGATGTTCTAAGAAAATCTCACCAGTGATGGGACACTCTGATTTCCTTTGAATGTTGTACAAGTGATTATCTCAAATTGTAAACACTTGCCACGATTTATAGAAATAAGTGTTGCTTATTGATCTACAGTCCCCTCAAAACTGATTGAAACGGCAAAGTCAATTCCCATGTTTTTCTTTTATAATGACGACATTTTGGTTTCAGATCAAATGATGAATACGAGACAAAAGTTCAAAATTGCATTTATTTCATGGTATTTACAAATAGATGTGTTAAACAACTAAAGACAGCATCCTTTGTTTGAGTGCACCCACTTTTCAAGTGAGCAAACATATTGAAAGATGTTGGGTGTTTCTAGATGCTCAGGTGTTGCCTTTTTGATTGATCACTTCTTTTTCTTTCAGCTTGTCCTGTTAGGGATGGCCACAACATGTCATCTTTGTCCATCTAAGCCAATCTCCTACATCTTCCTCTCTAACACCAATTGCCTTCAAGTCTTCCCTCACAACATCCATCAACCTTCTCTTTGGTCTTGTCATAGGTGTGTCTGTCCCTGATGCGTCTTGTCTCAGTGATTACAGTTCATGTATATATTGTCACAAGTGTTGTCTGGTCCATACCAGATCGTTGTACTTCTATGTCATGTTCCTGCAACCCTTTGTCTACAGTGAAGAGAGTAAGTATTTGAACACCCTGCTATATTTCAAGTTCTCCCACTTGGAAATCATGGAGGGGTCTGAAATTTTTATCGTGGGTGTGTGTCCACTGAGACAGAGATAATCAAAAAAGAAAAGTCCAGAAATCACAATGTATGATTTTTTTAACAATTTGTTTGTGTAATACAGCTGCAAATAAGTATTTGAACACCTGAGAAAACCAATGTTAATATTTGGTACAGTAGCCTTTGTTTGCAATTACAGAGGTCAAACGTTTCCTGTAGTTGGTCAAAAGAGTTGCACACACTACAGGAGGGATTTTGGCCCAATCCTCCACACAGATCTCTACAACAACATCTTCAATTCTGCCACCTCCAGCTGTGCTTCCTGTTGTCTCTTAAGTGGCACCGTCTCTAATGTGGACATCATGGCTGGCCTCACTGCTGTTTTATAAACTTTGCCCTCCATCCTAGCAGAGACTTTTCTGTCACACAACACACCAGAGACCTCCCGCCAGTTGTTGCAACCTGCTTCGACCCATTTCTTCCCTTCCTTACCACACTCACCATTGCTCTGGATTGTTGACCCCACGTATTTGAAGTCGTCCACCCTCGCTATCTCTTATCCCTGGAGCCTCACACTTCCCTCTCCACCCCTCTTGTTCACAAACATGTATTCTGTTTTACCAAGGCTAATCTTCATTCCTCTCATTTCCAGTGCATGCCTCCATCTTTCTAATTCACAACTCTCTCTCTATGTCTGGGATGCTCAGAATGACTTCATCTATTTCCTTCCAGAATTTATCTTTCAACTAAAAGTCACATCCTACCTGTGAGGTATAGCCGCTAATCACATTATACATAACACCCTCAATTTCAAATTTCAGCTCTATCACTCGATTTGATACTCTTTTCACGTCCATGACATTCTTAGCCAGCTCTTATTTAAAAATAACCCCTACTCCATTTCTCTCCTGATCTCTTCCATGGTAATATATATATATATATATATATATATATACACTTTTTACCGAATCATCATGTCAACCAACTCCTGAACATTTCCTGTCAAAGTGTTGGTGGGCAGTCATTTTCAAGTCTTTCCAGAGAGGTTCAACCTCTGGCTAGACTACTCAAGAACGGGATCCTTCCTAAGCCACTACTTTATCTTGGTTGTGTACTTTGGGTAATTGTCATGTGGGAAGGAAAATCAACGGCGTAGTTTAAGTTCCAGAACATTTTGAAGCAACATCACTCAAAAAATTTCACAATACAGTCGAACCTCTACTTGCAAAAGTCTCTCCTAATAAAAGATTTATGTTACGAAAAGTTTCCCTGGAAAATATTTGTCTTGAGAAATTCAGGATACGAAAGGTAATGAATGGCGCTGGATTCAACCGAACGTAAATATCCTGTACTGTATCTTGGTTTGAAAGCAGTGTGATAGAGTAGCTCTCCTATTGGCCACCCCTGGAGCAATTTCCTGGCATCACGTTGGCTAAGAGAGATCTTTACCCATGACGGACTTCCTGTATGTTTCTCACTGAATCCATTGTCATACGCTCGCGTACACTCAACAACGTCTTCATGGATTTATTGATCTTTTTTCACCATAGGCCCCAAGAAATTGATAGCCAAGGCCAGTAAGGAGAAGAAGTTGTTTTGTCCATCAAAACAAAACAGGAAACCATTGAGAAATATGAAAAAGAAATGCTCCTGCTCAATTTGAGAGGCTTGAAGTGGTGGTTGAACCTGAAGTTGAGGAAATTGTTTCATTGGGAAATGTTGAGGAGGACATCGACGAGTTAGTTCATCGCGAGGATCTTTCGACAGAGAAGGGAGGCCAATTGATATGATACATTGACGCTTGGCCATCGGTAGAATGTGGTAGGGACACATGATGGCTGCTAGGCAGTCGGTGAGCGTATAGGGGCCAAAAGTGTCCTGTACCATCAGTACGAGTCAGCCGTCAACACCAGGCCACACCAGGGTTAAATAGATCATAACCGGCAAAGTTACGTTTCATGTTCATGTGGGGCAAGACTTACAACAGGGTATGCAGTCCAGGAAAGGAAGTCCACATGACATTCACATTTGACAAAGAATGCCCACATTTTGGGTTGTTCCACTCTGAGTGCACAACTTCCACAAATTATGTGACAGATTTCAATTGTTGGTAGAACGCACACAGCCACAAAAGTGTGCAGCTGTGTGCCTTTTCTCACTTGTGCACAAGGTGGCCCTCAGTGAGATACATATTCAACAATTCTGTTGGTAACCAGGTTTGGGTGTGACCAGTGGAATTGAACTCAACTGTCCAAAAAATATGGCTAATCACAGTTAATCCATCCATTCATTTTCTGAGCTGCTTATCCTCACGAGGGTTGCGGGAGTGCTGGAGCCTATCCCACCCTGAAGTGATTGCCAGCCAATCACAGGGCACATGAAGACAGACAACAGTCAGAATCTGAATCAGAATCCGCTATATTGGCCAAGTGTGTAACAACACACAAGGAATTTGTCTCTGGCAGTCAGTGATACCCTGGTACGACATTCAAAACAAAGAATAAACAAAGTAACAAGAACAAAGAGCAACAACCATTGAGTTAATAGGAACTATTCCTTATAAGAGTCTCTTTCATTTCGAACAGTTAAGAGTGCGTCAACACAATATGTTAAGCTCACACAGAGAGCCCTTCCCCTTCGCCTCCACTGCAATGACAATTGTATAAGGGGAGCAGATTAAAGTGACGACTCGTGCGATAGTAGATGTATGACGAAATCTGACACTGAATGGACCAGCAGGATATAAGGGTGTGTCCAAACAAGTACGTTCGCTGATCAAGAATTTGACTTTGTCTGAAAGGATCCTTCCTACTCTGGTCCTAGTTTGAGTGGCTTGCAAGTCTTCAAGGGTTTTTAGGGTGTTGCCGACAATCTGTTCAGTGGTTTTGATCGTCCATTGCAGTCAGAGTTTGTCCTTTTTTGTGGTTGCTCTAAACCAGACTGTGATGGAGGAACACATAAGTGATTTGATGATCACTGTGTGGTCCTGTCTCAGCAGCTCTCGTGACATGCCGTGCTTCCTCAGAAGCTGCAGGAAATACATCCTTTCCTGGGCTTTTTGAGGATGGAGTTGATGTTCGTCTTCCACTTCAGGTCCTGTGAAACTGTAATTTCCAAGAACTTGAAGGTCTCGATGGTTGACACAAGACAATTGGACAGCGTGAGGGGCAGCTGTGGTGAAGGATGCCTCCTGAAGTCCACAATCATTTCATTAGGTTGGCCACACAAAAACTCTAATCTAATCACTTGCTGTCGATATACAGACTCATCGCCGTCTTTGATGAGGCCGATCACTGTGATGTCATCTGCGAACTTCAGGAGCTTGACGGTCAGGGGCCCCGAGGTGCAGTCGTTTGTGTGGCGCAAGAAGAGCAGCGGGTAAAGGACACACCCTTCGGCTGCCCTGGTCCTGATAGTGCGCATGGTTGGAGTGGTGTCCCACAGCCTCACCTGCTGTGTCCTGCCTGTCAGGAAAATGTAGATCCACTGGGAGATGACAGCTGAAAGCTGGAGAGGTTTGGAGCAGAGGAGTTCAGAGATGATGGTGTTAAACGAAGAGCTGAAGTCAACAAACAGGATTCTCGCATAGGTTCCCTCGTCGAAATGTTCAAGGATGAAGTGCAGACCCATGTTGCGAGCATCATCCGCAGACCTGTTAGTTTGATAGGCACACTGCAGTGAGTCCAGGTGGGGACCTATGACGCTCTTGAGGTGGTCCAGCACAAGGCCTCCAAAGGAGTTCATGACCACAGATGTCATGGCAACAGGCCTGTAGTCATTAAGACCTGAGATTGCTGCATTTTGAGAGACCGGTGTGATGGTGGGACTTTTGAAACCACTATAATGGTGGAGTGTTTCAATCAGGTTGGTACTTCACACAGTTCCAGAGATCTGTTGAAGATCTTTGTGAAGACAGGAGCAAGTTGGTCTGTACAGACTTTGAGGCAGGATAGGGACACATGGTCTGGGCCCGGCGCTTTGTTGATCTTTTGTTGTGTGAAGAACTACCTAACGTCCCTTTCATGGATGTTCAATGGTGGAGTGGCCGGTGGTGTGCGGTTTTGTGTGCGGTGTGAAAGTGTCCTTTTCAAATCTGGAGTAAAAGCTATTGAGGTTGTCGGCTAGCCCGCTCTTGTTTTCTACTGGGAGGGAACGTCGTTTGTAATTAGTGAGCAATTGTAAAGACTGATTTGTAGTCATTAATGCCAAGATGTTTTTTTTCAGTTTAGCTGCACAGTCTCTCTGAGCAATGTTAATTTCTTTAGTTAGCTGGTTTCTACTACAATTGTAGAGGGCCTGATCCCCACTACAATAGCCTGGCAGAGTTACCCAAGTCTGGCAGTAAACCATGGTTTGTTGTTATTGAACTTGCAAAAAGTTTTTTTTTTTTTGGTACATACAACTCCTAACAGAAACTGGCATACTCAGTAACAATATCTGTGAATTCATCAAGGCTGCTCGCTGAATTTTCAAAGACACTCCAGTCTATGCAGTCAAAGCAGCTTTGCAGTTCTAATTTTGCCTCGTTGGTCCACTTTTAACTGATTTTACCAAAGGCTTTGCAAACTTAAAGGGCCACTGTCATGAAATGGATGATTTCTCGTATGTTATTAATGAAAAAATGGCAGCCAATATGGGCCCATGCGTTTTTTCACCACAAAACATAATTTTGACGTATACAGCTTTTTGTAACTCCCACCATGAAAATCCTCTCGAGGGATTTGTTTTCGAGAAGAAGCAGGAAGTGACATAAGGGACAGAAGCGCACCCAAGTGGACTCGTTTGTTTCCATTCGTTTTACCTCTGTGAAGGTAGCTCGTTGTTCCTTCGTGTTAGCCAAAATGCCAGCTCGTTGCATTGCTGCACATTGCTTGAACACTCGGGAGAATGGATTTACCCTTCATAAGTTTGCTAGAGACCCAGTTCGTCGATAAAAAATGATTGCACAGGTGCAGAGGACGAGAGCTCATCGCGCACTGCGATGGCTATGAACAACCCCCTAAAGCAGCACGGCTCGGCTCCATTATAAACCACCACGGTGCCGAAAATGAGCCACACCGGCTGAGGTGCCGCGTTCGCCCTTCATGGCTTCAGTGAAGGCTGCCATCGAGAAGTCAAAGCTCTGATTTAGGAGTAACAATGTGGTTTTCGTCCTGGCTGTGGAACAGTGGACTAGCTCTACTCCTTCGGTAGGATCCTCGAGGGTGCATGGGAGTTTGGACTCCACAAGACTGCTCTTTGTCTCTGATTCTGTTCATAACTTTTATTGACAGAATTTCTAGGTGCAGCCGAGGCATAGATGGTGTCCGGTTTGGTGGCCTCAGTATCGCTTCTCTGCTCTTTACAGATGATGTAGTTCTGTTGGGTTCATCAATCCGTGATCTCCAATGCTCACAGGAACATTTTGCAGCCGAGTGTGATGTGGCAGGGATGAGAATCAGCACCTCCAATTTTGAGACCATGGTCCTCATTCAAAAAAGAGTGGTGTGCCCTCTCCGGTTTGGGGATGGCATCCTGGCCCTAATGGAGGAGTTCAAATATCATGGGGAAAAATTGAGCAGCAGATTGACAGGTGGATCTGTGCAGCATCTGGAATGATGTGGACATTGTATCGGTCTATTGTGGTATAGAGGGAGCTCAGTCGAAAGGCGAAGCTCTCAATTTACCAATCGATCTACCTTCCTATCCTAACCTATGGTCACAAGCTGTGGGTCGTGACTGAAAGAACAAGGTCCCAGATACAAGCTTTCAAAATGAGTTTCTTCTGCAGCGTGTCAGGGCTCTCCCTTAGAGATAGGGTGAGAAACTTAGTCATCCAGGAGGGGCTCAGTGTTGAGCTGCTGCTCCTCCGCATCGAGAAGAGCAAGATGAGGTTGCTGATGTATTTGATCCGGATAGCTCTGTGGTGATGTCTTCCAGGCATGTACCACCGGAAAGAGACCCCGGGAACAACCCAGGACACTTTGGAGAGACTATGTCTTCCGACTGACCTGGGAATGCCTCGGGATCCCTCCGGAAGAACTGGAAGAAGTAGCTGGGTAAAGGGAAGCCTGGGTATCCCTCCTAAAGCTACTGCCTCCGCGAACTGACCCGGAAAAGCGGTAGAAAATGATGGATGGATGGATGACACCGTGACTGTGAACAACATTGAGTAATGACTTGCATACACTGTCAATGTATGGCAAAATGTAAGCTTCTTCTCCTTACAAATGTAAAATTGTAATTATTTCTCACTGCCTTATGAGTGGCGGCACAGTGGTGCAGCTATAGAGTGTTGGCCTCACAGTTCTAGGGACCGGAGTTCAGATCCCAGCCCCGCCTGTGTGAAGTTTGCATGCGCTCCCTGTGCCTGCATGGGTTTTCTCCGGGCACTATGGTTTTCTCCCACATCCTCAAAGAGATGCTTTAATTGGAGACTCTAAATTGCCCCTTGGTGTGATTGAGAGTGCAAATGTTGTCTGTACCCATGTGCCTGCAATTGGCTGGCAACCTGTTCGGGGTGTACCCTGCCTCCTGCCTGGAGATAGCTATGATAGGGATAGATAATCCCTGTGAGGATAAATGGCTCAGAAAATGGATGGATTAACTGTGATTAACCATAGTTTATAATTGTAAAAACTTCACACATAAGGAAAAATATCTTTTAAATTTGTTTTTACATAAATAACCTTGGATCTTTAAGAAAATCAGATCCTGTTTTTGACTAAATGAACCAAGGTTGAAAGCATATATGGCTAGGATGCAAATTTACAATTTGCTGAGTCTAGTCCTGTCTGGTAAAGATTTGGCGACACACAAAGGGGATACTAAGATGCACACATAAAACCCTTCTGCATTCAAGTTGACCAACCCTGGAACCCTTATGAAATCTGCCCTGGATGAAAGGAAGGCTTTAGGCTCCTTAGCCACTCACTTGACAACACCTTTCACTCATTCCCTTGTCTACTCAAGATGGCTACGTCAAAAAATACTGTTGGTGATGGTTAACAGGACAAATAACAGTGATACAACCTGTGCATGTTTGTCAAAATTAATGATGGGAAAGTTGCATATTGCTGATGTCAAGTTTTAAAAACTTTATCTTAGCCGTTTTTTTTTCTCAGTCTACAAAAGTAATGGGTGGGTGTGGGCGAAGTAGAGGATGGGAGTGCAACCTTTTCCCATCAAGTGATTACAGAGTCTACAATGCATGCCAGACTTATCGTAAACAGTTTTTTCACTGATACAGGGATTCACAGGAAAATGACCAAACCATTTGCAGTATTCTATCGCTTTCCTGAAGTGTAGTTGGACTGTGTGTTCTTCTCTTCAGTTCTACTGGCATATCATTCAATCATCATCAAATTCACATCATCAAAGCAAAGAGCGTTTTGTTGTACTTTCATTTCCAGTGGATAATGTTGTTTTGCACTTGTTTGTACTGTATGACAAGTAATACAAATAAATCTGCTAATTTGTGATATCTTAGAACTAAAGAAGAGTAATCCCTGAAAGGTAAATTAAGGGTTTTGTTGGTGAAGGTTTGACCTTGGAACAGACTATTTCCAATTCCATTATTCCTTATGGGAAAATATAAATAAATAAGGTTCCACTAGTTAAACCAGCACATGTCAAGGCCTGTCTTAAGTTTGCCAATGACCATTTGGATGACACAAAGGAGTCATGGGAGAAGGTTTTGTGGTCAGATGAGACCAAAATGGACGAATGATGAGTTCCATCCTAAGAACACCATCCCTACTGGAAAGCATGAGGGTGGTAGCATCATGGTTTGGGGGTGTTTTTTGCACATGGAACAGGACGACAGCACTGTATTAAGGAGAAGATGACCGCGGCCATGTATTGTGAGATTTTGGGGAACAACCTCTTTCTGTCAGTCAGAGCACTGAAGATGGGTCGTGGCTGGGTCTTTCAACATGACAATGACCTGACGCACACAGCCAGGAAAACCAAGGAGTTGGTCCTTAAGAAGCATATCAAGGTACTGGCGTGGCCGAGCCAGTCTCCAGACCTAAACTCAACAGAAAATATTTGGAGGGAGCTGAAACTCCTTGTTTCTCAGCGACAGCCCAGAAACCTGTCTGATCTAGAGAAGATCTGTGTGGAGGAGTGGGCCAAAATCCCTCCTGCAGTGTTTTCAAACCTGGTGAACAACTATAGGAAACGTTGACCTCTGTAATCGCAAACAAAGGCTACTCTACCAAACATTAACATTGGTTTTCTCAGGAGTTCAAATACTTATTTGCAGCTGTATCACACAAATAAATTGTTAAAAAAATCATACATTGTGACTTGTGTATTTTTGTTTTTAGTGTATCTCTCTCACAGTGGACATGCACCTACGATGAAAATTTCAGACCCCTCCATGATTTCTAAGGGGCAGAACTTTCACTATAGCAGGGTATTCAAATACTTATTTTCGTCACCGTAACATGTCCGTACAAAATAATGACTACTCGAAACCAGTCCATGCTGCATAAAGGTTGGAGACCACTGCCGTACAGTATTATCAATATTATTTTGATATCTATTTCTAATTGACTTTAGTTTCATTTTGGGGGAGAAATTTCCTCACAGTATTAAACTCATTAATGCAGCAAAATAATAAATCTTTTTCAAAGTATATCATTTGTATTTACATGACACATACATATCTAAGTTCTCCAAACTGAAATTCAGACCATCTTGTTGTCATATATCCTCAGTCACAATCTCCACTGCCCCAAGACATTTCCTGCCACAGATTTTTTTGCTATTATTCGTGCTCCCCTTGTAACCCAGCTACCCCCATTTCATGTTTTGCTCCCTCAAATGATCCTCAGACATATTGTTGGGGCCTGCTGACCTGAAAAAATGTCATTAACTCAGATCCTTCTCTTGAGAAATTTAAAGGCCTGACCGAAAAGGAATACACTGTGACTCAATACTCTTACAGTATTCCACTTTTTCAAATATATATTTATACAGACGCTCATTCGTTTTACATTTTTTCGAAATTACGTTTGAACTGACTGTAAAAAATATTGGTAAAAAAAAAAATTTGTGAGTTTAGTTTAGCGCACTCTCCATAGTACGACACATTCAAACGATCTTACTTCTGACACTGCGCCCATTGTTTACATGGCGCAAACAACAGACTGAATGTGCCTTGCCTCTTCCTAGTTCATCGCGTGTTACCCTTGTGTTGAGACATCGTATCTGTAATCTCTGTGTTTACATACATTGTTTTGCGCATTTGTAACCCTAAGCAAAGAAGTTGGTCAAAAGCGAAAGTCTATAAGTGATAGTGGTAGTCAAAAGAAGCGACAAGCCATCTCATTTGAAACGCAGGTGGCTATTACCAGGAAAATTGATGCTGGTGAAAAAGATGTGAACGTTGTACGTTTTTTCCAAATGCCTCCATCAACCGTCAAAGATCGCATATTATAGTATGAATGGTCACACATTACTGGAACGTACAGGAACAACTTACGTTCATTTTTACATTACGTTCGGCAGTTCAGAACTTAACTAAAATGGAAGTTGAGGTGCGTCTGTATATGTATATATACAGTGCCTTGTGAAACTATTAGGCCGCCTTGAACTATTCAAGCTTTAGCCACATTTCAGGCTTCAAACATAAAATATAATTTTTTTTTTTAATCAAGAATCAAAAACAAGTGGGACACAATCATGAAGTGGAACGAAAATTATTGGATGGTTTAAAGTTTTTTAATAAATAAAAACCTGAAAAGTGGGGCATGTAATATTATTCGGCCCCCTTACATTAATACTTTGTAGCGCCACCTTTTGCTGTAATTACAGCTGCAAGTCCCTTGTGGTATGTCTATCAGTTTTGCACATCGATAAACTAAAATTCTTGCCCATTCTTCCTTGCAAAACAGCTCGAGCTCAGTGAGGTTGGATGGAGAGCGTTTGTGGACAGCAGTCTTCAGCTCTGCCCACAGATTCTCGATTGGATTCAGGTCTGGACTTCGACTTGGTCATTCTAACACCTGGATACGTTTATTTGTAAATTATTCCATTGTAGATTTTACTAAATAAATGAGAGTACTGCCGCTAAATTTATGGCGACTTTAGCTGTGCCACAAACTGTGAATGCTGAGGGAGTTGATGAACTTTTGGACAATTTCCACTTGAAAATCTCAAATGCCATGAATGCTGTTGCTTCTGTTCAAATTAAGACCATCCTGAGGCCACTTTGAACACCGTGGAGGAGCACAATGATAGCTAAGAGCTCTAATTCAAAGTAGGATGCAAATGGAGAAAAACTAAACTCCAGTTTGACAATGACCTCTACAGACAGTGTCTTTGTAATTTTAAACAAGAGTTAGTCAGGGCTGGACTGCAACACTTTTCTGAAATCATCAGAAAGAACCTCAACAATACTTGTATTCTATTTGCTGTGGTTGGCAAGCTCACAAATCCCTCAACCCCCCATTCCTCCCGTCAGGCAGCTTCAGAACTCGAAACAGCTTATAAGTGCAATGAGTTTGCCTGTTATTTTTGTGGAAAAAAATACATTCCATCAAGTTAAATATCAGCAAAAATTAGCAAAATGATACTACATCTGAAACCACCCAGGGAAAGCTCTATTGCCATGTCAGAATTTGATGCACTTGACCGAAAAACACTAGAGAAAACTGTTCAGCAGTTGAAACAATGAACGAGCTGTCTTGACCCAATATCATCTGACTTTTTCGAAAGTATCGTGAAATGCAGTAAATGCTTGGTGATTTCCACCAAACAATCAAATGCTTACTTCAGTCTGGCAAGTTTTCTAAAATTCTTAAAGTAGTTGCTGTTAATCCTCTTCTAAATACCAGACTACTTGCCGCTTCCCTGTTAGCAAACTATAGACCCATCTCTAATCTCTGTTTCATAGCCAAGATTGTTGAGAAAGTTATTTTTAATCAACTCAGCAATTTCTTGAAGATAATTGAACTTTTTGACAAATTTCAGTCAGGTTTCTGAACTTATCAGAGTAGAGACTCTGCTCCGATTAAAGTGCTATATGATATAGGGTTGAATAATGACTCGGGAAACGTGTCAATTTTAGTCTTGTTGGATCGCAGTGTGACTTTTGATACCGTAGATCACAATATACTGCTGAACAGGATGGAAATGTGGGTAGGACTAAATGGAACAGTCCTTAAATGATTCAGGTCCTACCTGGAGGAAAGGAGCTACTTTGTAACTTTTGGAAGTGCTCACTCAACAAATGGCAATGACACATGGGGTCCCTCAAAGGTCAATTGTTGGACCCCTCCTGTTCAGCCTGTATATCCTACCCATTTGTTAAATCTTCCAGAACTGTAGTTTTGACCATCATAGCTATGCAGATGACACACAGTTATATTTAGCAGTGTCTCCAGATGACTATAGTTCAATTGAGGTGTTGTGCCGGTGTCTAAAGCAGATAAATCACTGGATGAGCCAAAATTTCTTTCAACTGAACCACAACAAAACTGAGATAATTGTTTTTGCCTATAAAGAAAAAAGGATTACTGTTTGCAAATACCTGACTCACTATTTTTAAAAATCAAAGACCAAGTCTGAAACCTCTGTGTTCTGATTGATTCGAACCTGGCCTTCAACAGTTATATCAAATCAATGACTGAAATTGCCATTTTTTCCATCTGAATAACAACAGAGTCTTCTTGTGTGGAGAACAGTCTACGCCCCATATTATGTTAAGCATATATATTGTGCCCTGACCCGTTCGCGGTTCAACGTAATAGACAAGTACAATGACAATTGCACAAAGGGAGCAGTTTAAAGTGATGATAGTCTACAGTGTATATTTTTAGTAAGTAAGTTTCTTTCAGCCTGTCCCGTTAGGGGCCACCACAGTGTAACATCTCAGAATTTGTTTGGCACAGTTTTTAAGCCAGATGCCCTTCCTGATGCAACCCCTCTTAAGGAGCAGAGGCCCCAGTGAGACACAAACTCACGACCCCTGGTTTACCAAACCAATGCTTTAACCACTGAGATATGGGGCTTCTACAGTGTATATTACTAGTACTAATACTTATTGGACCTGCACCATAAGAGGGTGTGTCCCAACAAGTAGGTTCGGTGATCAAGAATTTTACTGAATAACAAGAGGGGAAAAACTTGTTGAATCCCCACTAGAGTTGATTTGCATTGATCCGTAGCGCCTTTCAGAAAGAAGGGGCTGGAAGAGCTGGTGGTCAGGAGGGTCTGAAATGATCCTGCACGCTCTGGTCCCAGTTCGAGTGGCACACAAGTCTTCAAGGGTGAGTAGGGTGGTGCCGACAATCCGTTCAGTGGTTTTGATCATCCGTTGCTGTCAAAGTTTGTCCTTTATGTGCGAGCCCCAAACAAGACTATGATGGAGGTACACATAACTGATTCAATGACTGCTGTGTAGAACTGTCTCAGCAGCTCTTGTGACAGGCTGTACTTCCTCAGAAGCCACAAGAACTACTTCCTTTGCTGGGCTTTTTGAGAATGGAGTTGAAGTATTGATGTTAATGTCGTTGTGAAGACAGGACCAAGTTGGTCTGCACAGACTTTGAGGCAGGATGGGGACACAAGGTCTGGGCCCAGTGCTTTGTTGATCTTTTGTTGTTTGAAGATCTGCTTCACGTCCCATTCATGGATGGTAAACGTTGGTGCGACTTGGTGGGTGTGTGGAGGGAAAGTGTCCTTTTCAAATCTGCCTTAAAAGCTGTTCAGGCTGTTGGCTAGCCCACTGTTGTTGTCTATGGGGTGGATCATCGCTTGTAATTAGCGAGCGATTGTAAACTGTACCAGACTGATTTGGAGTCATTAGTGCCAAGATGTTTTTCCAGTTTTGCTGCAAAATCCCTCTTTGCAATGTTAAATTCTTTGGTCAGCTGGTTTCTAGTGTGATTGTCGAGAGCCCTATCCCCACTACGATATGCTCCCTCTCTACCCTGGTGAAGTTGCTGAAGTCTGGCTGAAAACTACGGTTTGTTGTCAATGAAGATGAGAAAAAATTTTTGTGGTACACACACCTCATCACAGAAACTGACATACGTGGTAACAATATCCATGAATTGATTTAGGCTGCTCACTGATTTTTCAAAATATGTGCAGTCAAAGCATCTTTGAAGTTCTAATTTTGCCTCATTGGTCCACTTTTAACTGATTTTACCAAAGGCTTCGCACACTTACGTACATGCTTGTATGTAGGCATTAAGTAGACTTAGCAGTGATCAGAGCAGCCTAGAGGAGCATGGGGAATTGTGAGATATGCATATTTAAATGAAGTATAGCACTGCTCTAGAGTGTTATTTTCCCTCGTCGGACATTTTACATGCGTTTATATTTCGGGAGTTCGTGGTTAAGTTTCCCTACCAACAGAGCCAATTCATCACCAGATGGTGATCAGTTGACAGCTCTGGCTCTGTCTTCACCTGAGTGTCCAAGACATGCAGCCACAAGTCAGATGATACTTCCACAAAGTCAATCTTCAAACTGCGACCTTGGGTGACCTGGTGCCAAGTGCACACGTGGACACACTTGTGCTTGAACATGATGTTCATTATGGGCAATCCACGATGAGCACAGAAGTTCAATAATCTTCTCAGGTTCTGATTAGGGGGCCTTTCTTACCAATCACACCTTTCCAGGTCTCACTGTCATTTCCCACATCAGCATTATAGTCCCCCAGCAGAAAGATGGAGCCCCCAGTGGGAGCGCTCTCTTGCACCCATTCAAAGGACTCCATATAGGGTGGGTACCCTGAACTGCTGTTTTTGTGCATAGGTACAAACCACAGTCATGACCCGTCCCCCCACCCCACCCAAAGGCGAAGGTAGGCTCCGTCTCGTCCACCACATAGGACCTGTTGGTCATGGATGACCCTAGCAGGAGGGTGAAGCTCCCAAAAACGTAGGTCTTCGGATTATTAGGACACACAAACCACCATGTTAAAGTGACGCCTTCACGGAGGGGTCTTCAAAACCTGTTTCAAGTATATAGCAATAGTCCTTGATCCTTCTCCCCACTTGACAACAGTTTTTTTTTTTAATCTGGCTTGTCAAGATTGACATTAAACATGTTTTCGGTGAGATAATGGCTGAAGGTGCAAAGGACATTCAAATCACAACAGTCACTTATTTTTTTTGGCTTAAACTTTACATATGCTCTAATGATGTCAGATTTTAGAAATGCAAGTTTATCTGTTGTTAATTTTCCTCAACGTTACACTTTCCACAAAAGCAGTCGTGTGGGGTTTGGCTAAGTGGAGGACCACAAATGCTTTCTTTTCATCTATTTGGTGATTTCCCAGTCGGCCTAGCATGGGACATTCAATCACGGGAAAGAGTTTTCTCACTGATACAGACGTTGGGGGTGGGCATGACAACCCTAGCGGTTTGCTTCTTTTCACTTGGAATTTGTGATCTCTTCTGGATTTCAAATTCAATATATCCCTCAAATTCTCTGAATAAATCCAAAAGACTACCTTAATCATTTTTTAAATACCATCCACAGTTATCTCTTCATATCATATCAATATGATGACTAAGAAACACTAGTAGGATTTATTTTTAAAGGATCAAACAAAGATGAACACATTACCCCTCCCTATTTAACATACTTGATATCATTGTCATTTTGGAGATGTCTACTCAAAATGAGTTGAAATTATTTAACAATCAAACTTTATCCAGTCCCATGACAACAGCTTGTTCTTATTCCCGTCTACTCAAGATGGCTGTGTCAAAAAATACTCAGGATAATGCTTCAATTTCCAAAAGGTTAGGGTTAGGGTTACATGTATTCTAAAATTAGTTATTTAACAAATTATTTTGCAATTGTGTTGAATAATTTAAGGCAATACAATTTTGTCTATTGCAGTGCTAACTGATGGCAGCACCAGTTAGCACCATTTCAACTATGTTGCTCACAAGCTGGGCAACTCGTTATACTGCCATTTCCATGAACTCCCATCAGTCAGCGAACTCTTAGTGAATTGTACCAGCTGTAAGCAACTAAAATTTAAATAACCACCTGTTCTAAGTTTTATTTCTTTACAATATTCTAAGCTTTGAAGCTCACAAGTCTAGCATAAACCACAAAAATTTTTCAAGTGACATGAAACCATGTTTCCATATTTCCATCACCATTTACCACCCAAGCCATGGCAGAAGGAGATGTTATAATTTACTTTATTAAAGGGGCACTGTAATGAAATGCATAATTTTTAGTATGGTATTAATGAAAAAACAGCAGCCAGTATGGTCCCATGCCTTTTTTCACCACAAAACATGATTTTGATGTATATGGCTTTTGTAACTCCCGCCCTCAATTGGGCTCCTTTGTTTCTATTAATTTTACCTGCGGTATGGTAGCTCGTTGTTCCTTCATGTTAGCTAAATCTTGTTGCATTGCTGGATATTGCTCGAACACTCGGGAGGATGGATTTACCCTTCATAAATTCGTCGTGAAAAAAGGATTGCAAAGGTGCAAAGGAAGAGAACTTTGTGGATTCCAAATGACAGGTAGGTGTGTATACAGTTACAGAAAAAAATAATAGTTTGGGGATGACCACGTCATTCGTCTCTCATAACGTAATAAAATATCTGTGTACGTATGACAGGTGTGCTAAATGTGTCGATGTACATACAGCTACTAAAAGAAATAATAGTTTGTGGGGGGGACCACATAATCCGTCTCTCATAACGTAACAAAAGATCTGCGTACGTATAACAGGGGTGCTAAAGGTGTCACGTCAGATGGCTTTCGTGTTGGGCTCGCTGGTGACGAGCCCCCCTCGGCCGACAAGGTCGGCAGCCGGCCGCAACGAGCCACCCTGGCCAACAAGACCAGCGGCTCGGCCAATTCATTATTTAACAAGTGTGGGATTACTTTTCCAGACAGGGCCAGGTGTCTTTGAATAGTTACATTAACTAAAATGGTTGAATTGGTGGGAAGAATAAAAACACATTTAAAATGGTATTTTATGGTTGCTTGAGTTATCTTTGTCAGGTATTTAAATTTGATTGGTGATTTTTAAAGTGGGGAAACTTGAACAAAAAAAAAAACCCAAAACAAAAACAAGATGGGGCAAATACACTTTCAAGGTTTCAAGGTTGTGTACTGTTACAATAATATGCTTTTACTCGTATGGTCCTTCTGTGTGTTGTGAAGCAGTAAAACATTCAGTCAGAAGATCCAATCTGTTTTTTCTCTTATAGAGCTTCACAGGCTCTCAAACAAATAGGTGTCACCTCACACAGAACAACTGCTGGAAGACTTACCACTGGAGCAATTGACCCCTCCGTGGATATTGCGCAATCCGCGTCACTGACCAATCAGAGGCCAGAGATCTACATAAACCAAAGCCCGTTTTTGCTCCCGCCATTTTCTCAGACAACATTGCATGGTTCTGTATAGGTTTAGTTAGCGTTTTATCGCGTATTTGGGTAATTTAACAAAAATATGGTTAAGAGGTGTAGTCACGGACTTTGTAATAGTGACGACACGTATCCTGAAAGGCTAGTTGGTGGAGTTCGATTCGTACCCTTTCCAAAACCGAAGACCCAGTACGAAAAATGCCTTCGATGGATCAAACTTTGTGGAAGACCGCATCATCAACTAAATCCATCTAATATCAACCGGAACACATTTGTTTGCACGAAGGTATGCCCTATATTTGATTTTCAATACATGTCTCGTATAAATGAATTTGAAGTTCTTCGCTAGCATAACACAGCTGCGTGTGAACGATTGACACACTTATTCTTTGTTGAGCGATATTTAGCGATGATCGGACTGCACAAACGTGTCTGCTTCTTATTGACTCGCGGCCGAAAGTTAACCAGACTGTGTTTGCACGAAGATATGCCCTAAATTTGATTTTTAATACACGTCTCGTATAAATAAATGAGACGTTCTCCGCTAGCATAACACCGCTACGTGTGAACGATTGACACACTTATTCTTTGTTGAGCGATATTTAGCGATGATCGGACTGCACAAACGTGTCGGTTTCTTGCTGGCTCGCGGCCGATAGTTAACCAGACTGTGTTGGCACGAAAATATGCCCTAAATTTGATTTTTAATACACGTCTCGTATAAATGAATGAGACGTTCTCCGCTAGCATAACACCGCTACGTGTGAACGATTGACACACTTATTCTTTGTTGAGCGATATTTAGCGATGATCGGACTGCACAAACGTATCGATTTATTGCTGGCTCGCGGCCGAAGCTTAACCAGACTGTGTTTGCACGAAGATATGCCCTAAATTTGATTTTTAATACACGTCTCGTATAAATGAATGGGACGTTCTCCGCTAGCATAACATTGCTACGTGTGAATGATTGAATGAAATCAGAAGCATGGCGTCTCTCTCAGTTAAGAATGTATTGTATTTAGAATCTATCATATATCGTTGATTTGAATGAAATCAGAAGCATGGAGTCTGTCTCAGTTCAGAATGTATTGTATTGTATTTGACATTTTTACTGTTTGTCTTACGTCAGTGCACGTGGCGTGACGTCACTTCAGGAGGCGTGGTTAAGTGCTCTGTACGGAGGGGTTTGACCGCGCCGTCGTCGCCACTCCTGGCCACGGGCGCTGCAGAGGTGGATCGGGTGGGGAGGTGGTTTGGCCCATGCGGTTTGGCCGTGATCCGCCTATCATCTAAATATCGCTCGAAACAGTAGGGTAATATTGGCCCGGTCAATTCACTCGGTTGTGAGATGTTCTCTTCGAAAAGAGCTCCCATGTCAAAAGGGGCGTGTTCGTCTCCCATCGTAGGTGGCACAGCGTGTTTTTAATGGCAAATGCCCCAGTGTGACATCATGGACAGAAGATGCAGCCAATATGGCTACTACTTGAATGTCGAATGAGACTTCCGCAACTTTGCGCATGGATGATGCGCTCTCTGCTCATATTTATTTTTTCATATAGACATTGAAGTGAATAATGTTATATGTATTTTTCATTACAATATCTATTTTAGAATGTTTATAGACATGACACTTGGGCTTTAACTGACAGTAGGGGCATTCTTTTGGGGCAAAATTGAAAAGCTAAGTCAAGTGTTGAGCTTTATGTACAAATACAAGTTGCTGTTCTGATTTTTTTTTCCCCAAGTGGTTTCAGTTACACATTTTGATTTGATTTTATGGGCTCATTTGGGACATTGTTACTCATTGTTTTATGGCAGTCTAGTAACCCAAACTTAACAGAGGCATTTTCAAATTATTACATTATTTTTAGAATATGCCGAAGGCTAGAAATGGTTTCATGCTGGTCAATTTTTACTTATTAACATCGTGTCTGTGACAGTAGTCAGACAGGCTGGCTCAGTGGAGCCGAGAGAAGCCCCAAGGACTAGACTCAACAATAAGTTCCTTTATTACAGACTGATACTGAAGAAAGCAGGGGCACATCCAGCGGGCTCTCATATGTCAGCATACATGGCTCACAAGCTAATAGGGGGATACACATGACGAACTGGATTGACCTTTGCAAATACTATAAACCAAGTCGCTCACATGTAAAAACCTATCAGGAAACAAAATATGCACATAAGATGTACTGTATTAACTGTAACTTAACTGAGCCAAGTGAGGCCTGGAGTTCTTTAGATGTCCCAGGTTCCTTTGTAACCTTCTGGATGAGTCTTGGCTGTGCTCTTGTCGCATTTTTTCTAGACCAGCCGCTCCTAGGAAGGTTCACCACCGTTGTGTGTTTTCTCCTTTGGGGGAAAATGCCTTTCATGGTGGTTCGCCTGAGGCTTGAATATTTAGAAATGGCTTGCTAACCCCTTTCAAGCCTGATGGATGTCAGTTACTTTATTGTTCATCTGCTCTTGAATTACTTTAGACCATAACATTTTGTTGCAGCATCTTTTGGCCATTTTGTCATACAGATTTCTTGACTGAACAGGTCTGGATGGACTCAAGTGCAAATGAAATCAGCAACCCCAAAAATCATATAAGCCACAGTTAATTCATTATTTAACAAGGGCGGGATTACTCTTTCAGACAGGGCCAGGCGTCTTTGAATAGTTACATTAACTAAAATGGTTGAATTGTTGGGAAGAAAAAAAACACATTTAAAATCGTATATTTTATGGCTGCTTGAATTATCTTTGTCAGGTATTTGAATTTGATTGGTGATTTTAAAGTGAAGAAACTTCAACAACAAAAAAAATCAAGATGGGGCAAATACTTTTTGAAGGTTGTGTAATTAGTTACAATAATATGCTTTTACTCGTATGGTCCTTCTGTGTGTTGTGAAGCAGTAAAACATTCATTCAGAAGATCTAATCTGTTTTTTCTCTTAAAGAGCTTCATGGGCTCTCAAGCAAATGTGTGTCACCTCACACAGAGCAACAGCTGGAAGACTTACCACTGGAGCAATTGGAACCCCCCCATCCAGGCTCACATTGGCAGGTGTTGGGGGCTACACAACGGCCATGAACACAGCTCACAGTACAATGAGCTGGAGAGGGAAAGAGGAGGATGTTAGCGGAAAGTATCAGGGAAACTTTACTTGTTGAAAGGACCCCTACTACAGATCCACTGGTTTTGGGGCACATTATGTGACTTTCCTGTGCTCCCGTAATTCATGCTACTCCACTGGCAGTTTTCTCTCATGATAAAAGATGAATGACACATTCTAATTACTTGAGCTAAGTTGCTCCTGACCTCATTTAGAAATGGACAAAATTGTGGAGCTTTTACATCAAAGCTAAAAGTTTCTAAAATGCATGCTCTCTGTCTACAAGTCCTCACAAGTCAATACTTCATCAAGTCTATGAGGTATTGACTTGCGAGTTAAAAACCTTTCACTGTTTTCCTCTGATAAACTTCATTGTTCTTTAGGAAGTACATTAGGGGTTATTATCATGCTACAGGTTACATCTCTCAAACAGTTTGATTGTAAGATTCTTCAAAACAGATGTTTTCTTTATTGAAGCTTTAGCCAATATTTCCAGCACTTTTGGTGAAATAAAATGAAGGAATTGTCCTCATTGTTCCAATATTTGGCAGGTAGTCTATGTATGGTCGAACGGTGGATGACATCGGCCTCACAGTTCTGAGGACTCCAGTTCACATCTCACACCCACCTGTATGCAGTTTGTTCTTTCCAAGCCTGCATGGGTTTTTACCCTTTTTCCTCCCACATAACAAAAACAGTGTTAGAGGTCGATTGAGCACTCTAAATTGTTTGTGTGATTGTGATTGTGACTGTCTGTCTCCATCTGCCCTGTAATTGGATGGAGGTACACAGTACTGATTGGATGACCGCTGTGTAGAACTGTCTCAGCAGCTCATGTGACAGGCCGTGCTTCCTCAGAAGCCACAAGAAGTACATCCTATGCTGGGATTTTTTGAGGATAGTGTTGATGTTTGTCTCCCACTTCAGATCCTTTGAGACTGTAATTCCCAAGAAGTTGAAGGTCTCGACAGTTGACACAAGACAGTTGGACAGCGTCAGGGGCAGCTGTGGTGAAGTATGCCTCCTGAATTCGACAATCATCTCTACAATCTTTAGAGTGTTCAACGCCAGGTTTTGTTGACAACACCAAAGCTCCAGTCTCGCTACTTCCTGTCAATATGCAGACTCATTGTCATCTTTGATGAGGCTGATGACCGCGGTGTCATGTGCGGAACTTCAGGAATTTGACAGTCGGATGCTACGAGGTGTAGTCGTTGGTGTAGAGCGTGAAGAGCAGAGTGAAGGGGGCACAATCTTGGGGTACCCCGATGCTGATAGTGCACGTGAATGAGGTGGTGTCCACCAGCCTTAACCACTGTGTCCTGCCCGTCAGGAAGTTGTAGATCCACCAGAAGATGGCAGGCAAGACCTGGAGAAGTTTGGAGGAGAGGAGTTCAGGGATGATGGTCTTAAACGCAGAGCGAAAGTCAACGAACAGGATCCTCGCATAGGTACCTTCGCTGTCGAGATGTGCAAGGATGAAGTGCAGACCCATGTTGGCATCATCATTTGCAGACCTGTTCGCGCAATAGGCAAACTACAGTGGGTCCAGCTGGGGGCATGCGACGAGGACGAGGTGGTCCAGCACAAGGCATTCAAAGGACTTCATGACCACAGATGTCAAGGCAACAGGCCTGTAGTCATTAAGTCAGGCCTTTTTTGGGGACTACTATAATGCGTTTGAATCAGGTTGGTACTTCAGACAGTTGTAGAGACCTGTTGAAGATCTCTGTGAAGACAGGAGCAAGTTGGTCTGCGCAGACTTGAGGCAGGATGGGGATACAAAGTCTGGGCCCGGCATTTTGTTGATCTTCTGTTGTTTGAAGATCTGTCTAAATTCCCTTTCATGGATTTTAAACAGTGGAGTGGAAGGTGGTGCGGCTTGGTGGGTTCGTGGTGTGGAAGTGTCTATTTTGAATCTGCAGTAAAAGCTATTTAGGTTGTCGGCTAGCCTGTTCTTGTTTTCTACTGGGGGAGGGGGGGGGAGTAACGTTGTAGTTAGTGAGCGATTGTAATTCGTGCCAAACTGATTTAGCTGGCGCCGTGGTATCTTCCTGGCATACCATTGGCAAGCAGTGATGTCAATCTTTACCCTTGACCCACATCCCGCATCTTGGTTTGTGTGGCGTGATAGAGCTGCTCTCCCATTGGCTACTGCTGTAGCATCTTCCTGGCATCCCATTGGCGAGGACACATTGGAAAAGTACAACTTTTTCATGAGTTTTTGTTTTTTTTTTTTTGCAATTTTATTCATCTTTATTCACCATGGGCCTCAAGAAACTTTTGTGGAGTTAAGTAGTGTGTGTGCATACATTTGGACATATATTTTCCCTCAGCTGTCAAACAATTGCCTCCTCCTCCGTACTCCATTATGCCTTTTGCTTATCTCTCACCCTTCTCTTTCCATAGTCACCCAACACCAGAGGTTATCTGTCCATCCATCCATCCATCCATCCATCCATCCATCCATCCATCCATCCATCCATCCATCCATCCATTTTCTTAGCCGCTTATCCTCACAAGGATCGGGGGAGTGTTGGAGCCTATTCCAGCTGTCAACAGGTAGGAGGCAGGGTACACCCTGAACTGTTTACCAGCCAATTGCAGGGTACATGGAGACAGACAAGAGTTGCACTCACAATAATACCTAGTGGCAATTTAGAGTGTCCAATTAATGTTGCATGTTTTGGGTTGTGGGAGGAAACCGGAGTTCCCGGAGGAAAATCCCCGCAGGCACGGGGAGAAAATGCAAACTCCACAGAGGTGGGGCTGGGATTGAACGGATTAGGCTATTTATATGTAAAATCCGCTTCTACTTACGAAAAATTCACGTGATGAAACGAATCTGTTCAATAGCGAGCCCGTGTAAAGTGAACCATGTTGTAATGAACACTATTCTGTTAAATGTATCTTGAAAATAATTTGCAAATCATTGTATTTTGTTTTTTTCTGTTAAACAAAACATCCCAACTTCATTGGAATTGGATTTGTAAAATTGGGAAGACACTCACGAACACAACTTTCCCCATTTTCGAAGAAGCCTGGACAGCACTGGGATTTCCTTCGGTACATAGTCTTTTCTCCTTTGCGGTATGCGGTCCGGTAGCTTACCCTGCACACAGACAGGAAGTAAGTCATCTGATCAGATTGAGGAAGGTTACGCATCTTTCTTCGCAGAACACAACTATCGTAATTTATAATGTAATATATAATAATATTTGAAGGTTGCCAATTTCAATCATAAGTAATCAAGTTTTCACAATTACACCTTAATGACAAGACCTTTTTTGTATTTACTAGGATTGTCAAAGTTAAAGCGTTAACTCATGTTTAATCACCATAAGAACTAGCACATTAATCACGATTGAACTATCCTTCCATCCATTTTCTTAGCCGCTTATCCTCACGAGGGTCGCGGGATTGCTGGAGCCTATCCCAGCTGTCAACGGGCAGGAGGCAGGGTACACAATTAACCGGTTCCCAGCCAATCTCAGATAGACATAGAGACAAACAGTCGCACTCACAATCACACCTAGGGGCAATTTAGTGTCCAATTAATGTTGCATGTTTTTGGGATGTGGGAGGAAACCGGAGTGCCCGGAGAAAACCCACGCAGGCACGGGGAGAACATGCAAACTCCACACAGGCGGGTACGGGATCGAACCCGGGACCTCAGAACTGTGAAGCCAATCCTTTCCAGCTGTACCACCGTGTCGCATGATTGAACTAATCATACTATTGTTTTTGACACATAGAGACACTCCTTTCCTTGAACTACAGGAGGGAATCTGAAATGCAGCACAGTCTACTAAAAGGTCGTTGCTTACGCAAGTGGAAAAATTAGTGAGGAGATTCCAACTCGTGCTCTGTGGCAAATTTTGCTGAAAAAGTAAGCCCGATGGGATTTCCGAAAAACAACAAAGAACATTTGCACATCGAGCAGCACTGAACTTTCTTTGCATCGATGCACAAGTTATACAAAAAGCAATATGTGTGGTTTATGTTGGCAAGTGTGATTCATCGCAAATAATCAAAATTCAAAAGTATGATTTATTTTGATCCATCCAATTATCTGAGCCACCTATCCTCAGAAGGGTTGTTATAGTGCTGGAACCTATCCCAGCTATCTTCAGGCAGGTGGCAGGGTACACCCTGAACTGGTTATCAGCCAAATGAAGGGTAAAAAAAACGAACAACCATTTACACACACAATCACACCGATGGGCAATTTCAAGTCTCCAATTAACTGCAAACCAGAGTGCTAGGACAAAAACCCACGCAGACACAGGGAAAACATGCAACTTCTCCACAGGCCAGGCTGGGATTTGAACCCCAGACCTCAGAACTGAGAGCCAGACGCTCTGACAAGCCATACACCGTTCCAATTTGATTTGTTTCATTTTAAAAAATGAATTGACTGGCGGAATTGATGAACCATATTTGCATTATTAGGACCCGAAAAAATAACTAATTTGTTCTGAATGATGTAGTCATGAAACAGATTGAATATGCATTGCAATAAATTATTCTTTACTTCTATATTTTAGTTCCCTGGTCAGTGTCTGTCACATTTGTAGAGGATAAAGATGTATTTTGGTCACTTAAAATTTAATGTAGGGTGATAATTCTCCCCCACACCACAACACCATCATAAAAAAATAAAAAATATGTGTATCCATCCTCCATTCATTTTCTTAGCCGCTTATCCTCACAAGTCATCAGGCAGGAGATAGGGTACACCCTGAGCTGGTTGCCAGCCAATTGCAGGGCACATGGAGACAGACAACAATTACACTTACAATCACACCTAGGGGCAATTTAGAGTGTCCAATTAATGCATGTTTTTGGGATGTGGGAGGAAACTGGAGTGCCAAGAGATAACCCACACAAGCACGGGGAGAACATTCAAACCCCACACAGCCAGGCCTGGGAATGAACCCAGGTCCTCAGAACTGTGAGGCCAAAGTTTAAAACTGTTCCACACACACACACACATATATATATATATATATATATAAAAAGTAAGTTTCTTTCGGCTTGTCCCTTTCGGGGTCGCCACAGCGTGTCATCTCAGATGAACGCACATATGTTTGGCACAATTTTTACGCCGGATGCCCTTCCTGACGCAACCCTTCTCAGGGAGTGGAGGCCCCAGTGGGATACGAACCCACAACCCCTGGTTTATCAAACCAGTGCTCTAAATATATATATATATATATATATATTTTTTTTTATATATATATAATTGCCACTGTTGTACAGTAGTCCTCACCTGTGTCTGGTGCATTTGAACCAGTTGAGGATGTCTGTGCAGCTGGTGTAATAAATCTGATCAAAAGGATGGGCATAGGACTCTTGCACTGTCACTGAATATCTGAAACCACAGGAAGAGATGAACATAAGAGATCAGACATAAAAAGCATATCTGTGCGCAGGACTTTCATGCATGACATTCTCACACCGAAGTTTAAAGGAATTTTTGTGGTTCTTTGGGACTTCAAACACCTCTACTCCTCCCCGACACGCTGTGAGGACAGGATTCATGAAACTGTGTGACTGCGTGTGCGTATGTGTGTGCACGCCATGCATGAGTGTCTGCATGCAAGCGTGCATGTTTTCTTTGTCGCTGTTGTCTTTGGACAGAGTTGTATGCATCCTTCTTCTTTTTCTTTTGGCTTGTCCCGTTAGAGGTCACCACAGCATGTCATCTTTTTCCATACAAGCCTATCTCCTGCATCCTCCTCTCTAACACCCACTGTCTTCATGTCCTCCCTCACAACATCCATCAACCTTTCCTTTGGTCTTCCTCTCGCTCTTTTGCCTGGCAGCTCCATCCTCAGCATCCATTCTCCATCCTCTGAACATGTCCAAACCATCAAAGTCTGCTCTCTCTCACCTTGTCTCCAAAACATCCAACTTTGGCTGTCCTTCTAATGAGCTCATTTCATCTCAGTCAGCAAAATGGCCCTAGTAAGGCACGTCAGCTGGCGGTTGCTACATGTCTGACAAGCATTGGCATTTCACAGCTTCATGAAACATCTCATATCAACGTCAGCTTTGTGTTGGCATGTCTCAAAGACTGCATGGGTACATGTGGAGTCACCTCCAGATTTCTTTGCTGAGGCCGTAACCAGCTTTGAATGTTGTCTTGGGTTGTGGGTAAGTTTGCTGATTATTTAAAATAAAGGCAACAAAGAAGAATATGATGACATAGTTTTAAACCAAAGTAGGGAAATGGAAGTCTAACATGACAATTTTTAAAACATCTATTTTTCATTTTCAGCTGCATGAGGATAGGTGAAATTGGTAACAGCACTACAATGACTGTTGTGAGGACAATAGTATTTTAATAAATAGAAACTGTAAATCTTTATTAAGTCTTGTCCTACATGTTCTCGTTGAAATTTTCGTTCTGCAAAGTGTTCATTTAAACTAATCATAGCGGTGCAGCCAAAGCAGAGCTGTGTGTTAATGACTACACTGCACGTATACCTGTCCTGCTTGGGTGGCCAATCACGTGTTTTGTAGGCGGGATTTTACCAGTTTTAGTCCAGCAGCAACACATATTATTCACAGCTACAGTATGTTAATCAAAGCACCAGCATGCCATTCACCACCAGCATTTTTCAGGTAAGTTATCATTTCAATTAAATTGGCAGAAAATGACACTGTTCCAACTTGACAAAGATGATGAAATTGTGTTTTACTGTAACAATAAAGGAGGAGCCTGTATCTCCCTGCAACCAGATTTACACATGCTTTTAAGGTAACTCAACCAGCTGGGTGTGATTTTCACAGGTTAGTACTGTAGAATATAAATCAGTGTGTATCTGATTTACCAGCCAGAAATCTTTGGTCTTAAAGTCTTAGTAAACGGTTCACCCTTTTCATTACCACAGGTTTTTTTTTTAAAAACGATTTCAATCAAACTTAATGACGCTTAATTTATACAATAATGGGAGATATTGAAGTCAAGAGGAGGAATCCAATGCTGATTTTGCATATTTTGATGTTCATGATTTTTGTGTTGATGTGCCGATGTGTGTATTTTCTCTTGCTTTTGTTGGAGATCTGTATAAATAAAGTAGCCCGGAATTTGATGTCTTCATTAAAAACTCAAAATTAGGCAAGTTTTAGAATATGGAATTTTTTTTAACATTGGATAGCAAAATGCACTGAAATTCGCTGTTTTCTTGTTCTGTGGGGTTAGTTATATATAGAATAATGACATTTCCTTTGTTGAACCAGCAAAATATAACAGGACAGTTGTATTGCGTTAACAATTTAATCACACACAACACTTACAAGTAAGATAACACAAGATTTAAGATTACAATATCGAACTGATACAAAATAGAGGGACAATGGCGAATATGGCAGATTGGGTCGCACAATTTATGAGCTAACGAACAAAACGACGCATAGTCATCACAGTCCAAATGAATGTCTACGGATGGAACGTTTTTCATGACATACATTTATGATCTTTTTGCAGTAGCAGTGGATTTTCATCCCAAAACTCTTCCATGGGTTTTATGCCTTTTTGCTTAGTGTGTTCTTTATTGTTGAGTCATGAACACTGCCCTGAACTGAAGCAAGGGAGGCCTACAGTTCTTCAAATGTTGTAATGAGTTCTTGGTGACCTCCAGGATGAGTCATTGCTGTACTCTTGGAGTAATTGTTGTAGACTCCTGCAAAAGTTCCTCACTAGTGTATGTTTTCTCCATTCTGTCACCGTTGGATCTCTGGAGACATAAAACTTTTAAAATGGCTTTGTACAAATTCCAGATTGATGTAAATTTATTTCTCTTCAGTTCCAAAACTTCTTTGTATGTTTTTTTTTCAGCATTTTTAAATCATTTAGCGAATGTCATTGTGCCAGGCATGTCCTTTTTAAGTCATTTCTTTATTGAACACGTCTGAAGGTCATCAGGGTTGAATGTCCTTAGTTTAAATTAATTCAGGGTGGTATTCCAGCAAGCAAATTTAAAATGCTCTGAATCCAAACCGGAGTTCTGACTTCACTTCGCCTGAACTGAAAAACCGGGGTGATTTTAGGTGCAGAACATCTTATTTCAATAGGTTTACCTTGACCTATGGTCATTTCTGGCCACAACCAAAAGACATCATGAATGAAGCACTGATGGGTGGATTCACAGTAGAAACCAATAGAGAAACCAATAGAACCATCAAGTAAGTTTCTTACTCCTTAGAATTTTAGGTCCTCATGAATGAATTTAGGGATTTGAAATTATTAAAAAGGTAACACTGCTGTAGAAGTGAAGGAAATAGAAGCAACAACTATACAAGTGAATGTTTTCTAACTGACATGAATACATCAATTTTCCAAGTTGCTTATCATAACAAGGACACGGAAATGCTGAAGCCCATCTCAGCTAACTTTAGATCAGACATGTCCAAAGTCCGGCCCCCGGGCCAATTGCGGCCCGTGGACAAATTTTTACCGGCCCGCGGCCTCTATCATGAAATCAATAATATGCGGCCCGCCAGCACTGTTGACCACAGTATAAAATACATGTGTACAAAAAGCTATTTTTCATATTTTTCATTTCACCAGAAGATGGTAGTAGCCCTGTGGCCGCACTCTGGCCGCCGTGACCCTTGACCTTGCGTGATCGTTTCAGCCCAGCCCATTTCTAACATGGCGTCTGTAAACAAAAAAAGGAAAGTTGACCGCGAAGTGGAAATTTGAGTATTTTTTCACTGAAATACGAAACAACTGTGTCTGCCTAATTTGCCAAGAGACTGTGGCTGTTTTCAAGGAATTCAACAACAATGGGCACTACCAGACGAAACATGCTAGCTACGACAAGCTAACTGGGAACAAACGCGGTGAAAAAGTGAAGCAACTGGAAGCTGTTTTAACGGCACAGCAAAGCTTTTTCACAAGAGTCCGTGAGTCAAATGAAAATGCCACAAAGGCAAGCTACGAAGTGGCAACGCTGATTGCAAAGCACTGCAAACCTTTCACTGAGGGTGAATTTATTAAAGACTGTGTAATGAAAATGGTTGAGAAAATTTGTCCCGCGAAGAAGCAAGAGTTTGCCAATATTTGCCTGGCTCGTAATACTGTGGTACGGAGAATTGAAGACGTTTCATTAGATATTAAGAGACAGTTAGAGGGAAAAGGAACTGAGTTTGACTTTTTCTCGTTAGCGTGCGATGAAAGCACGGATGCGTCCGACACCGCTCAGTTACTGATCTTTTTAAGAGGAGTGGACAATGACATGAACGTGAGTGAAGAGCTTCTGGACCTCCAGAGTCTGAAGGGCCAAACAAGAGGAACGGATTTATTTGTTTCTGTTTGTTCCACCGTAGATGACATGAAACTACAGTGGAATAAAGTCACCGGGATTATTACGGACGGCGCACCTGCCATGGCTGGCGAGCGGAGTGGATTATCAAGCCTTGTCTGTAACAAAGTCAGCGAAGAAGGAGGCAGCGCTATTAAACTCCACTGTATTATTCATCAAGAAGTTCTCTGTGCCAAATATATGAAATATGATAATGTTATGAAACCGGTGATAAAGACTATAATTATATTCGTTCGCTCCAAAGCGCTGTGCCACCGCCAGTTTCAACAGTTTCTTCTCGACATCCAGGCTGAATACGGAGATGTTTTGTATCACACCGACGTAAGGTGGCTCAGTCGGGGGTCTGCGCTGCAGCGCTTCTTCTCTCTCAGGGAGGAAATTGGACAATTCTTGACTAAAAAGGGACAACCCATGCCACAATTAAATGATCCTGTTTGGCTGGCTGATTTGGGATTTTTAGTTGACATAACGCGACATCTGAATGCGCTGAACACAAGCCTTCAAGGGCAAAATGCAGTGGTAAGCCAACTGTATTCACACATCAAAGCCTTTCGGACCAAGCTGCTACTTTTCCAAAGACACCTGTCACAGGCGCAGCCCAATACCGCACATTTCCCGTCCCTGCAGGAAATTGTGACCAGTTTCCCACAGATCAATATCAGTGCGCAAATGACAAAGTATGCAGCAGACATCTCATCTCTGGTTGAGGAGTTTCAGCAGCGCTTTTGGGACTTTGCAGCTATTGAAAAGGAGATCACGCTTTTTTCCTCTCCTTTCTCCGTGGACCCTGATGACGCTCCAGACCACCTGCAACTGGAGCTCATTGAGCTGCAGTGTGACGCCGAGCATCGCAGTCGGCACCAACAGCTCCCTCTTGTCAACTTCTACCGCCAGCTGGATGAAGGCAGGTTCCAAGCAATTCGGACATTTGCTAAGAAAATGCTGAGCTTGTTTGGCTCCACATACATGTGCGAGAAGACATTCTCCGTTATGAACATTAACAAGAGCCGCATGAGGACGAGACTGAGTGACTCTCACCTGCGTGACGTCTTGCGCATCAAAACCACTGCTCTTGAGCCAGACATGGACTACATACTGCAGTCAAGATCCCAGTATCACCCTTCACATTAGTGCAGGCAAGACCTTTGTTAAGTCCTCTGAGTTGAATAAATTCTTAAATCTCAGTTAATTAATTTTTTTGTGATGGTCAAAATCACAGTTTGAATATGCAGTGATCATTGTTTTGTTTTCAGCACTTTTCCTACAGTGAGCATATAATAGTGAATAATATGTAACGTTTCACATGAACTTAGATATCCTTTATAGTTTTCTTAATTTTTTGTGGTTTGTGATTTCGGTAAAAACCTAAATGTAAAAAAAAATGTAAAAGTAAAAGTATGCCATTTGTAATTAAATTTAAAAAAATCCCAAAAAGTTAATTTGTATTTAATGTTAATGGTTCAAAGAATGTCAGGCTAAATAGTCGGCCCCCACACATTTTCACCTTACCAAATCTGGCCCTCTTTGCAAAAAGTTTGGACACCCCTGCTTTAGATGAATGGCAGATGACACACTGAACTGGTTAAACAGTCAGTTGTAGGGCACATCGATAGACATCATCACTGAGCAGGAAGTGAACCCAAGCTCCTTGAACCAAAGTCAGCTGAGAGTACCACTCCACCATCAGTGACTCTAACTGGCATTTATTCATAAAAAATCAAAACATTTTCCATTCATCCATCCATTCTCAACACCGCTTAACCTGTTCAAGGTGGTGAGAGTCCATCTCAGGTGACTTTGGGCAAAAGGCAGACTCCATCCTGAACTGGTCACCCGTCAGTCTCAGTGCACATCTAGACACAGACAACCATTTGTACCCACATTCACACCATCACTTAGTGGGAACTCAACCCATGCTGCCCGCACCAAAGTCAACTGGACCACTACACCATCAGTGACCCCAGCACATTTTTATCCAACACAATTCTATTTACATAATTGTCATTGATTTGCAGACACAAATCTAGCCCTTTCTGAATGGGGGAAGCAAATTTTGATGAATAACTTGATGTTTGTTGCATCTTGATTTGATCAAACAAAGGATATTTAGATTTAGTATTTCTAAATCAATCACTTGCAATCCTTTGGACTTTTTTTCTGACACCCTAATGGCCATTTCACTCATTTGGTGGACACGTCAGTGAACAAAATTTGCACCAGCGCAGCTGAAATCTGCTGTGTTGACTGAGTATGAAAAGCACTATATATGTGCAGTGAAGAAAATAAGTATTTGAACACCCTGCTATGTTCCAAGTTCTACCACTTAGAAATCATGAAGGGGTCTGAAACTTTCATCGTAGGTGCATGTCCACTGTGAAAGAGAAAATCTAAAATGAAAAACCCAGAAATCACAATGTATGATTTTTTAACAATTTATTTGTGTGATACAGCTGCAAATAAGTATTTGAACACCTGTGAAAATCAATGTTAATATTTGGTACAGTAGCCTTCGTTTGCAATTACAGAGGGAAAACGTTTCCTGTAGTTGTTCACCAGGTTTGCACACACTGCAGGAGGGATTTTCGCCCAATCCTCCACACAGATCTCTAGTTCAGACAGGTTTCTGGGCTGTCGCTGAGAAACACAAGAGTTTCAGCTCCCTCCAGAGATTTTCTATGGGCTTTAGATCTGGACACTGGCTAGGCCACGCCAGAACCTTGATATGCTTCTCACAGAGCCACTCCTTGGTTTTCCTAGCTGTGTGCTTTGTGTCATTGTCATGTTGAAAGACCCAGCCTGTCACGACCCATCGGAACGGGAGTAGGACCCAAATGCAGGGCTCGGACGATGCAAGGTAGTTCGAGGAGAAACGTTTATTATTTCGTGGTCGGGGATCGGGCAGGCAGTCAGGTGCAGCAGCGGTAGTTGGGACGTCGGGCGAAGAGAGCAGGTGAGCGGGAAGGCAGGAGTCGGTACACAGGAGAATGATCAAAGCAGGCAGAAGTATCAAAGGAGTCAGGCCTACGGGGTTGGTCGGACAAAGGCGAAGGTCGGTACACACGGGTTGTCGATCAGGGATACGGGAGTACTCTAACGGGACATGAAGCTCAATGAACTGGCCAGGACCAGTCGTCATCGGGGTCATATGAATACACAGGATAATCAGCCCGCATGAGGCGCAGGTGTGCACCTCCCAATCAGCGCAACCGCGGGAGCACCCGCACAGTCCGGGCTGGAGCGGCAGGATCATGACAGAGCCACGACCTATCTTCAATGCTCTGACTGAGGGAAAGAAGTTGTTCCCCAAAATCACACAATACATGGCCGCGGTCATCCTCTCCTTAATACAGTGCAGTTGTCCTGACCCATGTGCAGAAAAACACCCCCAAAAGCATGATGCTACCACCCCCATGCTTCACAGTAGGAATGGTGTTCTTGGGATGGAACTCATCATTCGTCAATTTTGGTCTCATCTGACCACAAAACTTTCTCCCATGACTCCTCTGTATCATCCAATGGTCATTGGCAAACTTAAGACGGGCCTTGACATGTGCTTGTTTAAGCAGGAGAACCTTCCGCGCCATGCATGATTTCAAACCATGAGGTCTTAGTGTTTTACCAACAGTCACCTTGGAAACGGTGGTCCCAGCTCTTTTCAGGTCACTGACCAAATCCTGCCGTGTAGTCTTGGGCTGATTTCTTACCTTTCTAAGGATCATTGAGACCCCACGAGGTGATATCTTGCATGGGGCTCTCTCTGATTGAGATTGACTATCATATTTAGCTTCTTCCATTTTCTAATGATTGGTCCAACAGTGCATCACAACATTTTTTTAAATAATTTGGTGGTCAGATATCTCCACGACTATGTCAAAAGACATGCGATAAGGCTAAAAATAAACTAGCTTTTGAATTCAAATGATGACATGATAGCAATGCTGAGTGAATGTCTTTTACTCTCTTGCTCTCGTACAGTGCAGACACTTTTTTCCTTGCTCTGCTTACGTTACCTCTCTTTACGTTTTTTCTTGCAGATAAGCTTGTTTTTCTCATTTTTTTTGAAACAGCGAATCCCGAATACTTTTAAACCTATGTGACTGTACTTTTCTTTTTTGTGGATGTAAACTATGGAAAAGATAATGGATCCTTTAGCCGCTCACCTTGGAATTTACTGGAACCAAAGCCCAGAGATATGGGACATCTAAAAGTGTGGCCATAACACCAGCATATATATTACCGAGGAATCCGGCTTCCTCAAACATCAAGTGAGCGGCCATGAACGGTCATTACAGCAAAGAGCAAGAAAAAAAAACAAGTGAATGCAAAACAAAACTCTGACTCTGAAGAATGCTCATCCCCAACACCACTGAAATGAAATCATACAAGAAAAAATTGGGACACCCAACATTAATGGAGCCGTCAAGGATATGAAAGGCTTTTGCAGTGAGAAGAGCACCAAAATACTGTGTTTTACTAAGGACACAGTGTCTGATATTGCTCAAAAAATCCTGGAGATCACTCATCAGTACCCAACTGTGAAATCTTTCCTTATGCATACAGATGCCCTGGATGTTCTCAAGCAGCAATCAGAGGTACTAAAGCAAGATTTCATTGATCTCCTAACAAAAGTGCAATGTTTGGATCCTGAGGTTCTTAACGGCAGACCTCTCCCACTTATGCGGTTTAGAGATGAATGTTTCTTGAGGCTGCGCCAATTACACAAGTGGTTAACCAAAGTGTGTATTGCACTATCTGTAAATTTAATCTTTTTTACAAGTGAATTTAGAATAAATTCCCTTGGTCAAACCAGGAAAATTTAATAAACCACTTGTATTCCATTGAAGACAATTGAGTCACACACAGTAGAATACAATAACAAACTAACAAAAAATAGCCATTCAATGCAGCCCTATGGGGGTACAAGCCATTGCAATCTGTAGGCTAGTCCCAAGCTCGGATAAATGCAGGGGGTTGCGTCAGGAAGGGCATCCGGTCCGTGTCAGATGACATAATAAAGTAAATATGTAAGAAAGAAAAATAAATAGAATAGAGAATAAACAACTCAATCTAGACACTCATAACAATTGAAAATGTCTGCAATTTTTGGGGCACGCATATATGTTTACAAGGCAGACACTTTCTGTCCAAATAGACAAGGGGTTAAGTTATTGGCTGCCAACATTTTGTACTCTGTACGTCATTCTCTGGTCCGAAAAGAAAACTGCAGATTTTTCCATGGGTGGAGGACGCAGGGATGCAGCTGTTCCCATATAATTGTAGGTACAGATAATAAGGTGCACACAGAGTCATTTGGGTCATCCAAACAATCGGAGGAGCGAATGACAAATGAGATGAGCCAGCACTTTAAATCCCCCACACCTCTTCCTGCCCCATTGGAGCCAAGGCCAATGCAAAATTCTCTTTCTACTAGCCTGAATGTGATGGTAGGTCCGACAGATAGGGTGAAGACTATTGTCAAGATGGGAGTCCAGCCCTCACCATGCCAAGATCTTCCCCCGATCACCACTTTCCTGAAACTACCCTCCACTAAGATGTGAAAAGCCTGTCATCCACCCATGAAGAATCTTATCTGTAAGTCTGACTATCTGCTGGGTCTTTTTCACAATAACCTAGACCCCTTTGGACATCAGGCATTTTTTTTATCCCTGTAATTACAAGGGACAGAATGTTCATCAAAGAGATATGGCACAAAAAGAAAAAAAAATCAAAACAAGGATAAAATCTGAATCTTTGAAACCATTGTTTCCAGTTAGCTCTGCAAGACAAGCTCTTTTTAATATTAGGTCACTTGGGAACAAATCAATGGTGATTAGTAACATTGTTACAACCTATGATCTGTCCATCCATCTATTTTCTACCGCTTCTCAGGGTTGGGTCGCGGGGGAAGCAGCCACAGCAGGGATACCCAGACTTCCCTTTGCTCCGCCATTTTTTCTGACTCTTCCGGAGGGATCCCGAAGCTTTCCCAGGCCAGCCGAAAGATATAGTTTCTCTATCGTGTCCTTGGTCATCCCCGGGGTCTCTTTCCGGTGGGAGATGCCTGGAATACCTCACCAGGGAGGTGTGTGGGAGGCATCCGGTTCAGATGCCCCAGGCACCTCATCTGGCTCCTCTCAATGCAGAGGAGCAACAGCTCGACACTGAGCCCCTCCCAGATGACTGAGTTTCTCACCCTATCTCTAAGGGAGAGCCCAGACACCCTGCAGAAGAAACTCATTTTGGCAGCTTGTATCCGGGACCTTGTTCTTTCAGTCATGCCCCACAGCTTGTGACCATAGGTGAGGGTAGGAACGTAGATTGACTCGTACATTGAGAGCTTTCCCTTTCGACTTAGCTCCCTCTTCACCACAACAGACTGTTACAAAGTCCGCATCACTGCAGACGCTGGACCGATCCGTCTGTCGATCTCCTGCTCCATTCTTCCCTCACTCGTGAACAAGACCTCAAGATACTTGAACTCCTCCACTTGGGGCAGGATATCATCCCCGACCCGAAGAGTGGACGCCAACCTTTTCCAACTGAGGACAATGGTCTCAGATTTGGAGGAACTGATTCTCATCCCAGCCACTTCACACTTGGGTGCGTTCCCCTCCAGTGAGCATTGGAGATCACGGCTTGATGAAGCCAACAGAACCACATCATCTCCAAAGCGCAGAGATGCGATGCTGGAGCCACCAAACCGGACACCCTTTATGCCTTGGTTACGCCTAGAAATTCTGTCCACAAAAGTTATGAACAAAATCAGTGACAAAGGGCAGCTTTGGCGGAGTCCAACTCTCACCGTAAACTTATTGCCGGCAATGTGGACCAACCTCTGACAGCAGTTGTACAGGGACCGAACAGCCCGTATCATGGGGTTAGGTACCCAATCCTCCCGAAGAACCCCCCAGAAGACTCCCTGAGGGACATGGTCGAACGCCTTCTCCAAGTCAACAAAACACATGTAGACTGGTTGGGTGAACGACCATGCACCCTCGAGGATCCTGCCAAGGGTGTAGAGCTGGTCCACTGTTCCACGGCCAGGATGAAAACCACATTGCTCCTCCTGAATCTGAGATTTGACTTCCCGACAGACCCTCCTTTCCAGCACCCCTGAATAGACCTTACCAGGGAGACTGAGGACTGTGATTCCCCCAATAGTTGGAACACACCCTCCAGGCGCCCTTCTGAAAAAGTGGGACCACCACCCCAGTCTGCTAATCCAGAGGCACTGATGATGTCCATGCAATGTTGCAGAGGCGTGTCAACTAGGACAGACCCAAAACATCCAGGGCCTCTAGGAACTCTGGGGGAATCTCATCTACCCCCGGGGCCCTCCCACCAAAGACCTTTTTAACCACCTTTCCTGCTGGGTCCTGTTTTGGCCAGATTGTTCTGTCACGACCCATCGGAACGAAGGTAGGGCCCAAATGCAGGAGTACACGGGAGACACAAATGTAAATCGGGAAAAACGTTTATTATTCAATGATCGGGGATCGGGCAGGAAGTCAGGTAAAGTTGGGACGTCGGGCGTAAAGAGCAGGACAGCGGGCAGGCAGGAGTCGGTACACGGGAGAACGATCAATGATACGAGAGTGCTGGAACGGGGCATGAACCTCAACGATCTGGCAAAGGACCAGTCGTCACCGGGTCCTACATATACAGGGGATAATCAGCCCGCATGAGGCGCAGGTGTGTGCCTCCCAATTAGCGCAACAGCATGGGCACCCCCACAGCCTGGACTTTACTTTACTTTTGGAAGAATCTGTAATTTAAGAAAAATACACAAAAATGGTTAGAAATAGGCGGCATGGTGTCGCAGCTGTAGGGTGTTGGCCTCACAGTTCTGAGGTTAAAATCCTGGCTTTGCCTGTGTGGAGTTTGCATGTTCTCCAAGTGGTGTGTGGGTTTTCTCCGGGCACTCCAGTTTTCTCCAATATCCCAAAAACATGTATTAATTGGTGACTCGAAATTGCCCCTAGATGTGATTGTGAATGCGACTGTTGTCTGTTTAATGTGCCCTGTGATTGGTTGGCAACCAGTTTAGTGTGTACCCTGCCTTCTGGTTGATGACAGCTGGGATTGGCTCCAAAACTCCCGCAACCCCTGTGAGGATAAGCGGCTCAAAAATGGACAGATGGATGTCAATTGATAGAATTTCAACATACTTTGAGATGACCAGGTTTAAGATGTGATTTTGAATGTGGGTTGGACTGTTAATATGCTGAGAGAGGCCAAATCTGTCTCATATAGAAGAAAGTTCTTCAGATGTTTTTTCCATGTTGTTGTCAACATGAATGTTAGTCTACCGTTTTGACAAATAAAATTGACACCAGTTCTTTAAAAACCTCCATAAATGTTTGATTGTATCTTGTAGGTCTATAAAATATTAAAAGAATAATCTTCGGGTCACCTTTAACTAAAAGACACAGATATTTAAAAGAGTGAAAATCACCCACTATAATTTATTTACACTGCAACAATGACTTAAAAATAACAGCAACACCACCGCCTTTTTTTCCGATCTACACTTCCTCATAAAATTAAAATTTGCTGGTGTTGCCTCGTTTAAAATGCTATTACAGCTACCTTCTGTTAACCATGTTTCTTTTTATAACAAAAAATCGAGATCATAGGTTGTAATGTCATTAATCAACATTGATTTGTTACCCTGTGACCTAATAAAGCGATCAGCGCATATAACTCCAATCCTAAAGTCCTTGCACTGGCTTCCAGTCAGTTTTAGAATAGATTTCAAAGTTCTGCTACTGGTCTATTAATCACTAAATGATTTAGGTCCTGAAGAAATGCTTATGGAACACAAACACAGTAGAGCTCTGAGATCGACTGACTCAGGCCAAATAGTGGAGGGCAGAGTTCAAAGCAAACATGGTGAAGCAGCATTTAGCTAATATGCTGAACGCAAATGGAATAAGTTGCCAACAGAGGTGAGGTCAGCCCCAAGTGTGAATGTTTTGAAATCCAGGTTGAAAACTCTCTTTTTTTTCTCAAGCTTTTTGGAGTAGTTCATCTTACTTGCACTGTATGGGGTTTTGTCTGTTTTTTAAATATGTATTTTGTCATTTTTATTGTTTTTATCCCATTTTAAATGTTTTGTCTCTTTGTTTTCAAATGCTTTTCATCATTTCAAGCACATTGAGTTACCTCGTGTATGAAATGTGCTATACAAATAAATTTGCTTTGCTTGCTAGAGACAATAGTTTGGTAGATTCCCATTTTAACTTCACTAAGTTAGTAGTTCAACTTTCTTTTGTGCCATATCTCATTGACAAACTTTCTGATATCTCGTAAAGGATGAAAAATGCCTAATCTCTGTAGGGGTCAGAGTTATTGTGGAAAAGACCCGGCAAATATCAATCAGATTCACAAATAATAATAATTCTTCATGGGTGGTGGAGGGGCCTTTCACATCTTAGTGGGCAGTGGTTTTAGTCAAGGGGAGATGGAAGGAAAATCTTGGTGTGGTATGGGCTGGACTCCATCATTGAAAATATTCTTCACCTTTTCTATCAGACCTAGCATTGCATTCAGGCTAGTAGATTGGTTTGGTCATAGAGGGAGGATTCTGCGTTGTGGTTGGCTCTAATGGGGCAAGGAAGAGTTGTGGGAAATTTAAAGTACTGACTCATTCAATTTGTGTCGCCTTATCTCTTATTCCTCCGATTGTTTGGGGAACAGCTGCATCCTTTCATCCTTGATTTTTGTAAACATTTTGAGGCGGTGTATGACTTACACCTGGTGTCACCAACGCGGTGCCTGTGGGCGAATGGTAGCCCGCGAGGACCATATAAGGTCCCCTCAAGCTATGTTCTAAAAATACCATAGGCCCCAAATCGTTACTTTTATTTGTGCTTTAAATTCTGAATCTGACTTGCTTACGTGAATTAAAATTTTAAAACACCTGTAATGTCATTTACTACAATAAATTAAAACAAAAATATTTTATGTACGTGTAATGAACTGAGTCTGAAATTTGCCGCAAACAGGTCACATCACCCTTCATACGATTGGTGTTCACGAAGTAGCCCTCAGCCTCAAAAAATGCTGAGCCCTGACGTACACAGAAAAAATTTTGGCAGCCATTAACCTAACTCTTTGTCTATTTAGATATAAACAATGTGCCTTGTAAAGATGTCTCTACTCCCTAAAAATGCAGAAATTGTCAATGAAATTCATAGATAGTGCAGTACAAATTTTGCTTAACCACTTATTCAATTGGCAGAGCCTCGAGAAACTTTCATCTCGAAATCATATATGTGGGAGAGGTCTGCTGATAAAAACCTCAGCCTCCAAACATTGCACTTTTGTTAGATGAATGAAATCTTGTTTTCAGTACCTCTGATTACTGCTTGAGAGCGACCAAAAATAAGCATTCAAAGTACATAATATAAAGAATGATACAAATTTTGTTCATTTACCTTTGGTGTTGGGTGACTATGTGAAGAGAAGGGTGAGAGGTAAGCAAAAGGCATTGTGTGGAACGGAGGAGGAGACAAACGTTTGACACCTCAGAGAAAACATATGTATGGATGTACGCACACAACTAACTTAATTCCACTAAAGTTTATTGGGGCCCAATGGTGAATAAAGATGAATAAACTTGCAAAAAACACAAACAAAAAAAGTAAAGAAAAAGTTGCACTTCACCAATTTGCACTAGTGTGTGACATTGTGTCAAAACGTTATGATTTGGTGACAATCGAGTGTTCAAGGAAAACCAAAAGGTAAAGATTGATGTCCCTCCTAACCGGTGGGATGCCAGAAACATGCTACAGCGATAGCCAATGGGAAAGCATCTGTATCGCTCCAACATAAACCAAGATACAGGATGTATGCGTCCAGTGGAATTTGGGGGCTGGGAATCCAGTTCCTATTTTTTCCTTTTGTATCCTGAGTCTTCCTTCCTTATAATATTAATACTAATACTAATATTTGTCCAAGGATGCGTTTCGTAACCTGAATTTTTGTTTTGGGAGTCCCAATTTTTTCTTGTATGATTGAATTTCATACCACCTCAGTGGTGGTGGGGTATCAGCATTCTTGGCCAGGGTCATGTAGAAGTGGCTCAAATTTATTCGGAAGTCTGATGTCAAAGTTTTGTACCGACTCACGTTCTTTTTTTCTTGCTCTTCGCTGTAATGACCATCCATGGCTGCTCACTCTGAGTTGAGGTAGCCCGCAACACAGGACAGCCGATACCTCAGTAATCCGGTGCTGTTGTGACTTCCCCTTTAGATATCCCATATCTTTGGGCTTTGCTCCCAAGATTAAAATATAGACATAATCCAATTCTAAAGTCTTCACACTGGCTTCCAGTCATCTTTAAAATATATTTTAAAGTTCTGGTACTGGTCTATAAATCACTAAATGGTTTAGGTCCTGAATACATGACAGAAATGCTTACAGAATATAAACCAAGTTGGGCTCTGAGATCAATAGACTCGGGTCAAATAGTGGACCGCGGAGTCCAAAGCAAACATGATGAAGCAGAATTTACCTATTATGCTGCACAAAAACACGTTCCCAGCAGAGGTGATGTAAGCCCCTAGTGTGAATGTTTTTTAAATCCATCTTTTTTCTGTGCTTTTTCAAGTATTTCCACTTATTAATGCTATTGCACTGTTTGCTGTTTTTATTGGTCTTTTTCTTTTTTTACATTTTAATTAAAATTTTATTTTTTGGTAATTTGAATTTATTTTTCCCCCCATTTAAAATGTTTTTCATGTTTTCGTATTCAAATGCTTTTAATCACGTAAAGCACATTGAGTTATCTTGTGTATGAAATGTGTTTTATAAATATATTTGCTATGCTTTTGTGGAGTTGATCAAGCATGTCATAGATCGGATCGGCAAGTTATGACATTAAAGCAGATCTGCCTATCAACATAAAATGGTAATTATTGGCTGACCCCAAACACGCCAATCAGATTGGTGTAAAGTATAGTATATATGCTCAGCAGACTAACCTCTCCCAGTGGCTGCAAACATTTGGATCTTCCAGGTTAAGGGAGGTAGTGATGCAAGGAAGGAAAATGAAAGCCACAGCCAACAAAATCATCCTGTGGGACTGTAGTGGCATCGCCATCTCACTCATGACTGAACCTTGGCAGAAGGACAGGAACAAGTTAACTTTGCAATGGATGAATTCTGTTTCATGAAAATGAAATCCACACAACATACTGTACATTAAAACATCTTTCTAGTGGATATAAAATGTGGTTCGTTCTTTACATTTAGTTTATCAAGAAGTATTTGTGCATTAAAAATCATGTATCTAATATTATAGTCTACACACTTTTTTTTTGTAGTGAGGGCACTGATTGCTGAATGACATAATGAGCTATTTTACTTTATAAATGAGAAATAAATACATGTGCACAATGAAGTTGCATTCTATAGAAAAAATAGAACTAATAAATGAAACAGAAGATTGTGGTCTGTGAGAAATAGTATTCGTCATCTCACATCGGCAGATGAAGTATTTAACACATCACCATTTTTCTTACAAAAATTGACTTGAAACTTTAACCAGATGCAGTACAATGCAAGCATTCAATAAATACAAAGTTGAACAAATAAGATTAAAAATGTAGTTGTGTAAACATGTGAAAAGACAGGGAAAAGTATTTAACACGTGAAGAAAAACAGGTGCAAAAACATATGGAAAGCCAAGACAACATTTAAAATCTATCAATAAACATCAATGCCATCCTTTGCCAGCACAAATGAATATCAGCTGGTTCAGTCCTAATTAACGGCCTACAAAAAGGTTTCTGACAATGGTGTGCAGCGAATAATCAGAAGAGTTACAACCCAAATTAATCCTCTGAGCCAATGGAACAATTGTTTTTATTTTCACTTCTTTACTGTCACAAAAAACTGGCATTTGAACAGATCCATCCATCCAATTTCTTAGCCGCTTATCCTCACAAGGGTCGCAGAAGTGCTGGAGCCTATCCTAGCTGTCAATGGGCAGGTGGCAGGGTACACCCTGAACTGGTTGCCAGCAAATCGCAGGGCACATGGAGACAACAACAGTCGCATTCACAATCACACCTAGGGGCTATTAAGACTGTCCAATTAATGTTGCATTTTTTGGGGGATGTGGGAGGAAACCAGCACAGCTACATGGAGAAAATGAGAAAACTCCACACAGGCAGGGCTGGGATTGAACCCTGAACCTCAGAACTGTGAGGCCAACTTGAACAGATGTGCATTGATTTTTTTTTTTAATGTATATACCCACTGTATGTGCACAGCATTGGAAATGTCTTTTAGTTTAATGTTTCACATCCTGTCCAAAAGGGAGAAATGAAATGCATCAGCTCTCTCAGTAATCTTAGATAGGATGTAGTGAGTGCACAAGTGCTCTTTGGTGACATAAAAGCTGTACTTGTTTTTTTTAATAAGTTAATATCAATATCAAATATCTATGATCAAAATATGGTAAATGTGTGTAGAGCCCTTTTGGTTAAACTACAGAAAATACAGAATGAAGTCAGAAAGTTTCTCAAAAATGTCTGTCTTGACAGCCTTGTTTCCTTGTGACGTTTATCATTGGCACTTTGGTTGACTTTTTCTCAACTCTTGAACCAATCTTTTTCACAGTAAAGGGAATTATTATAGAAAAAAGAGAGTTACCACAAGATGGCCAAGGTAAGTGAGATCGGTCAGGTCCCAAGCAAGTTCCTCTTTTCTCAACTACCATATAAACTCTTTTTTCCCCTAAAGGCTGTATATTTCCACACCTCTGTGACCCATCACCTTATCGTGGTGGAGGGGTTTGTGTGTCCCAATAATTCTAGGAGCTAAGATGTCTGGGGGGCTTCAAACCCCTTGTAGGGTCACACATGGCAAACACGTCCAAAGTGATGGACCAGACAAAGCACAGAAAGTGGGTCTCGGAATGTGGAATGTCATCTCTCTGACAGGGAAGGAACCTAAGCAGGTGTGTGAGGTTGAGAATTTCCAACTAGATATAGTCGGGCTTGCCTTGCTTGGGCTCTGGTACCAGTCCTCTTCAGATGGGTTGAACTGTGAGTCATGACCGAAAGAAAAAGATCCTGAATACAAGCAGCTGAAATTAGTTTCCTCCGCAGGATATCCGGGCTCTTGGTTCGAGAGAGGGTGAGAAGCTGGGTCATCCGAGAAGGGCTAAGAGTAGACCCACTGCTCCACTACATTGAGAGGAGCTAGATGAGGTGGCTGGGCTATATGATTTGAATGCCTCCTAGATGCCTCTCTGGTGAGGTGTCCAAACATGTCCCACCGGGAGGAGACCCCAGGGACGTATCGAGATACCATGGAAAAAGTCTCTCTCAGCTTGCTTGGGAAAGCCTTGGGATCGCCTCAAAGGAAGTGGCTATGGAGAGGTACCGTAAGTCTGGGTTTCCCTGCTATAGTTACTGCCCCCGCAACCTGACCTCAGATAATTAGAAGAAAATGGATGGATGTTTATTTCCAGGGTAAATGTGTGTGTGTTGCCAGAATTTTAGGTAATGATACCAGCAAAGTGGTGATTAATATACAAATACAAATATATAATGGTAAGATGGTGTTGCTTGTACTTCGACTTCGCATGTTTTTTGGGGGGCAGGAGAACTCATCTCTTGTTTCACTCGGCTGATTGGGACAGGTGTAGCCATCAATGCTGTAACACCCACCCCATGCTAAGACAACTGCAGTACTACACAAACGAGGGCAATCCTTTGTGTATGAAAGAACTCCAGATACCCAAAGGAGCAAACTATGCAGAGCTGTACAACACTGATGCAGGATTCCATGTATCAAAATACCAATGCCTCTCTGTCTCACTGGAAATCAATTGGCAGGAACTGAGACCTCTGGGACCAGAAAAAAAACAGAATTGCACATTATTTATCTGTCTACACAAAATTTGAAACACTTTCTCAAAAGTCATACAAAATTGTGACAGAGCCGAAGAGTACAAATTTGATAATTTTTCATCTATGTTACAATAGCTCGTGACTTTTTGTCCCTAGAAAGACCTCAGAATCCAGTATTCAATAAAAACCAAATTGAATGAGATTGTGCTAGAGTAAGAATGCTGTAGTACTCTATAAATAAATGGAAGAAGATGGATGAATGTACAGTTATCGACAGATCTGAGATGGAACAGACAGACCATCCTGCCACGGTGGAATTTAAAAATAGAAAATAAAACTAATAATGTAGTCATGGCTGCACGGTGGTACAACAGGTTAGAGCGTCTTTCTCACAGTTTTGAGGACCGGCGTTCAAATCCCAAGGTCGCCTGTATGGAGTTTGCATGTTCTGACCCTGCCAGGGTGGGTCCTCCCACATGCCAGAAACATGCATTAATTTAACAATTCTAAAATTGCCTATAAGTGTGACTGTGTGTGCGAGTGATCGTTTCTATGGGCTCTACAATTAGCTGGCAACCAGTTCAGAGTGAACCCTTCCTGCTGCCCGAAGATACCTGGGATAGGCTTCGGCACTCCTACAACCATTGTGAGGATAAGCAGCACACAAATTGGATGGATGGATAGTAGTCATTATCAGTATTGAGTCACTGATAAAGCATTGGTACCCTTGTCTGATGCACCTGTGTCGTTAGCTGCATAAAGACACCTGTCCACCCCATACAATAAGACTCAAACTTGTAACATGGCCAAGACCAAAGACCTGTCCAAAGACACCAGAGACAAAATTGTACAACTCCACATGGCTGGAATGGGTTACGGAGAAAGTGCCAAGCAGCTTGGTAAAAAAAAGGTCCACTGTTGGAGCAATCATTGGAAAATGGAAGAAGCTAAACGTGATAGTCAATCTCAATCAGAGTGGAGCCCCATGCAAGATATCATCCCGTGGGGTCTCAATGATCCTTAGAAAGGTGAGGAACCAGCCCAAGACTACACGGCAGGATTTGGTCAATGACCTGAAAAGAGCTGGGACCACCGTTTCTAAGGTGACCGTAATACACTAAGACGTCATGATTTGAAATCATGCATGGCACGGAAGGTTCCCCTGCTTCAACCAGCACATGTCAAGGCCCGTCTTAAGTTTGCCAATGACGTTTGGATGATACAGAGGACTCATGGGAGAACGTTTTGAGGTCAAAATTGAACTTTTTGGTCATAATTCCACTAACTGTGTTTGGAGGAAGACGAATGATGAGTTCCATCCCAAGAACAGCATCCCTATTGTGAAGCATAGAGGTGGTAGCATCACGCTTTGGGGGTGTTTTTCATCACATGGGACGGGACGACTGCACTGTATTAAGGAGAGGATGCGGCCATGTATTGTGAGATTTTGGGGAACGACCTCTTTTCCTCAGTCAGGGCATTGAAGATGGGTCGTGGCTGGGTCTTTCAACATGACAAAGACCCGAAGCACACAGTCAGGAAAACCAAGGAGTGGCTCCGTAAGAAGCATATCAAGGTGCTGGAGTGGCATAGCCAGTCTCCATGCCCAAACCCAATAGAAAATCTTTGGAAGGAGCTAAAACTCCATGTTTCTCAGCGACAGCCCAGAAACCTCTCTGATCTAGAGAAGATCTGTGTGGATAAGTGGGCCAAAATCCCTCCTGCAGTGTGTGCAAACCTGGTGAACCACTACAGGAAACGTTTGACCTATGTAATTGAAAACAAAGGCAACTGTACCAAATATCAACATTGGTTTTCTCAGGTGTTCAAATTCTTATTTACAGGTGTATCACACAAATAAATTGTTGAAAAATCATACATTGTGATTTCAGGATTTTTCTTTTTAGATTATCTCTCTCTCAGTGGGCATGCATCTACGATGAAAATTTCAGACCCCTCCATGATTTCTAAGTGGGAGAACTTGCAATATAGCAGGGTGTTCAAATACTTATTTTCTTCATTGTATGTGTGTGCATGACACATTGCACAGAAACTATAAATAAGGCGGCTCTACAGAGGAAAACCACAACAAGAGTGCACCACTCCACCCATTCCTTGCACTGGAGGGAAAACATGGAATTAGCTATGAAGTCCAAGTATCAGACATGCAAACACCAAAGTCATAAAAAATTGACAAAAAAAGAAATGAAAACATTGTGGGGAGGCTGGGGAATCTTCAGGATCCCTACAGAGAATTTGATTTCAAGATAAATGCAGCAACCTGAAAGACTCTGAAGAGGACAATACGGTAAAATAAAAAATTATCTTCATGCAGAAAAACGTATTTACATCACTCAAGTACATGTCGATGAACAAATTTAAGATTGAAATTAAATTTGTCTCATTTCTTTACTCCTTTTGTTCTGGCCTCCAACTTGAGCTAGGCCCACCTCCACGTCTCTGTTTCAATGTGTGCCACATGAATTACCATCCTCCTAATTTAATACTCCCTTTCTGGAAAAGAATTGATTAAAATCGTTGTTTGTTTCACTTCATTTTTCACTGCTACCGCCAACAAACACTAATCTCACATGCATCCTCCAGGAAAATGAATGAGTTGTTGGAATGCCGGTTTACTGATGTTGGTTCTGTCCACTACTCCACAACAGGCATAGCAAACAACAAAGGCTCTTAAGCCAAAGTAAAATGTTTAAATTTGCTCGCCCACAAGCTAATGGGCTAATTACTCACTTAGCAGCTCGGTCCACCACAGGACGTCATTTAAACATTAGTGCCTCCCTCCGATTAGTAATGTGTTAGTCGACAATAAGCTCAAGCTTGTTATATTTGTTGCTGGTTGCTAAGCAACTAAATAGGAAGAGCCCAGTGCTTTTACCCACTTCTAAAGACATGAGGTAGGTTAAAGTTTGACAATATGGATTTCTCACCATGACGATTAAAACCCATGGCTTTACTTTTAGAAGAGGAAGAGGAGGAAAAGAGCGTCAATGAGAAAAAGGGAATTGGACCTTCCAACTATGAAGACACAGCAGGATCTAGGGGATTTCAAAATCTGCGTCAGCTACAGCTAATTGGAGAACACTTCAAATTGTAGTTTATCCATTCATCCATCGATTTTTTGAGCCGCTTATCCTCATGAGGGTCATGGGAGTGCTGGAGCCTATCACAGCTGTCATCAAGTAGGAGGCAGGGTACACCCTGATCTGGTTGCCAGCCAATCACAGGGCACATGGAGACAGCAGTCGCACTTACAATCACACCTAGGGGCAATTTAGAGTGTCCAATTAATGATGCATGAATGCATGTTTTTGAGATGTGGAGGGAAACGAGAGTGCCCGCAGTAAACCCACCCAGGCACAGGGAGAACATGCAAACTCCTCAAAACCAGGGCCGGATTGAACCCCGGTCTTCACAATTGTGCGGTCAAAGCGTTACAGCTGTTCCACTGTTCGTTAGAATTGTATTTTAGGCTTTTTCAAATTTCTCCACGCTTTTTTTTCAGCGTATTCCTACAACACTGCCTAAATACGCTCATCTCTCCAAATGCACTGCTTCACATCATGGCGGGTGATTCAACCAAACAGGCTTCATGGGACTTAACTTCATGATGAGAAAAGGTCATACCACTGATCACTTAATGTAACTCTGACAAGATAAAATAATGATTAACGCCAAAACACGAGAATGAACTCCTATATGAGTGTGGAATTTAAAACATATGTGGTGGAAGTGGCAAGGTGAACGACTGGTTAGAGCACAGTTCTGAGGATGGGGGTTAAAATCCTGGCCGCGCCTGTGTGGAGTCTGCATGTTCCCAGTGCCTGCATGGGTTTTCTCCGGGCACTCAGGTTTCCTGCCACATCTCAAAAACATGGATTAATTAGAGACACTAAATTACCCTAGGTGTGATTGTGAGTGTGACGGATTATTAATGCATGACCTGGGATTTGCCGGCAACAATTTCAGGGTGGACCCCGCCTCCTGCCTGATAGCTGGGGTAGGGTCCAGCAGTCCCACGACCCTTGTAAGAATATTGGGGTCAGAAAATGAATGGTTTGATCTGTTGGAGGCATGAGAGAGTCTTGGATCAGGGTCGAGGGTTCCTGAAGTCTCCCCCAGGTATGATAAATTTCATTGTTTTGTACAATTTACAATTACAATAGTTCTGTGCAATTCAATTCTCACATTAATGAAAAATAAGCATGAACATTTTGGGGGGAAATCTGTCTCAACTACAAAGATAAAAACATGAAGTCTGATACAGGTTACTCATAAACCCCAATTCCCATTAAGTTGTAATGTTTCATAAAATACATAAAAACACAATAGAATAACTTGGCCAAATGGCAATCGTGACCCGCCTTTGGGGGGCCCCCACCAGACAGCCCGGACCGGTGTTCGGGCGGACACTTCCCTCATTCCACGGGTTCGCCTATGGATCTCCATCGGTTGCACCACCGTGGTGACACAGCCACCTCCCTTCCCTGGTTGGGTCCCAGCAGGAGCAGCAGCGGGCCCCCCCAACAAACAAGTTTCTCTGCCTCTGGGCAGGACGAGCGCGAGTGATGTGCACTGGTGTCCGGGGATTGCCCGGGTGGAGCCTGGAGTGCGCCCTCCCTTCTTTCACACTGACCGAATGACAATCGTGACACGCCTTTGGGGATACCCCGCCACCCGGCTCGCTCCGGTGTTCGGGTGGACGGTTCCCTCAGCCCGCAGATTCACCTACAGATGTGTGTTGGTGGCGCCACTGTGGTGACACAGCCGCCTCCCTTCGCTTGGTGGGTTGCTACAGGTCCCTGACGAACACGTTTCTCTGCTCCGCAGGCCCCTCTCCCTCCTGCGCCGAAGCCTCTGGCGGAGGCGCCTTCCCCAGCCGCCACCGCCCAACACCCTCCACACGAGGCTACCTGGTTGATCTTGCCAGTAGCATATGCTTGTCTCAAAGATTAAGCCATGCAAGTCTACGTACATGGGGCCCAGTACACCGAAACTGCGAATGGCTCATTAAATCAGTTATGGTTCTTCGATTGCTCCATCGTTACTTGGATAACTGTGGCAATTCTTGAGCTCACACATGCAAACAAGCATTCACCTCCAGGGTTAGGCGCACATTTTTCAGACCCAAAACCCATGCGGTGATGCGCCCCCCTCCAGGGGGTTGCCACCCCAGCCCCTTTGGCAACGTTTCATTCGGATGTCTGCCCTATCAATTTTCGATGGTACTTTCTGCGCATACCATGGCGACCATGGGTAACGTGAAATGAGGGTTCGATTCCGGAGAGGGAGCCTGAGAAACAGCTACCACATCCAAGGAAGGCAGCAGAAAAAATTACCCACTCCTGATGTGGTGAGGTAGTGACGAAAAATAACAATACAGGACTCTTTCGAGGCCCTGTAATTGGAATGAGTACAGTTTGAATCCTTTGGCGAGGAACCATTGAGGGCAAGTCTGGTGCCGGCAGCTGTGGTAATTCCAGCTTCAATAGCGTATCTTAAAGTTGCTGTAGTTAAAAAGCTCATAGTTAGACCTCGGGATCGAGCCTGACAGTCCACCACCGCTTACCACAGACCCACTTTCATATAACTTGAGAAATATATCCTGTTTTGATTAAAGCAGCCTCTGAAAACTTATCCAGTAGCCTTCTCACATTGCTGTCCAGGAGGTGGTGATGGCGATGGTGTCGCCGCCTTCTCACGTTGCTGTCCAGGAGGTGGCGATGGCGATGGTGTCGCTGCCTTCTCACGTTGCTGTCCAGGAGGTGGTGATGGCGATGGTGTCGCCGGCTTCTCACGTTCCTGTCCAGGAGGAGCTGGGGAGTTCTGTGGAGCCACCCCGGAGCTGGAGAGACTTCGAGATGGCTGTGATGGTGGCGGTCATGGCTCTGGTCCTTCTCTCCGTCATCCTCTTTGCTCCTGAGGGCTTCCAGCCTCTTCAGGACCTGGCCTCGTTGGTGACCAATCCACGGCTGCCTCCTGACCAAGCCTCGGTGGCGACCAGTCCCTGGTCGTCTCGCAACCACGGCATGGGAGGTTCTCGTCCGGAGCAGTTGCCTGCCTCGGCCTGGTTCCTGCTTCGTCGTTTGGTTCCTCACAGAGGTCGTCCTCCCGAATCGCCCCGTGGGGACCCTGGTGCTTGGCGTCCGGGTCGTCCTCCTGACCTGTCCACCCGGACGCCTTGTGTTTGGTGGCCTGGATGGCCACCAGACTAGGGTTCGGGGGAGGCGTGCACTGTATATGCACTGTAAGGGTAAAACGTAAATTGTGCAACTCACACGATTTTTATTCAGCTGTTTATGTCTTTACCATTGTACACGTTTGTCTTTACCGTTATAAAATGAAGTGTATTTCAGTACCCTACTACATTTTGCACTGTCAGTCAGTATTGCCTTTAGTATTAATGTCATACTGTAGATTTTGAATCATCAATAACTTTTTGGAAATACGACTTTCAGTGTCACTCTCAGGATAGATGGCATTTGTCCATATAAAACCAAGGCAGCATTATAAAAATTGCTAAAATGAATTTGTGTGTGAAGTGCCAACAATTATTATGACTGAGTTAAGTTATATGACAGTGACAATTAATCATGTGCTCCAAAACTTATTTATCCAAGGATGCAAACCCAAATAACATTCCCAGCTTACAATAATTTATTTAGGTTTTCCAGATTCATTCAGTTAAGCGGAAAATGCTGAAATCATTCTGCAAACTCTTTTTGTTTCTAAAGCTAAAACTCATTAGCCAATGATTTCTTCCACTAACAATGAACAAACATTTAGGGCCTGTACATTCAAATTTGGGCAAAATACACACACAAAAAGCACTCAAGGAGTGTTAAAATGAAAACAGTATGAAACAAAATAAAAAGCACCCCACTTTGGGCTGGAGACATCACTTTTTTCTTCCTCTCTTACATTTGTAACTAAGAAAGAAACCGTTTGAAAAAGAGATAAAGTACCGTAACTGCTGTGTGACAATACATTTGGAAAATTCGTCTCAAGGCAAATCAACATATGAATAAATAAAATTACTTTATCGATGAAAGACTCCAGCCTCTCCTGTCTCATGAGTCCGATGGTGGTGTCCTCTTTGAAACAATAACGAGTCCTATGGCAGTTTTTCTGAAACCCTGGGAAATCTGAGATACGGGATAATTACACTCAAGATGAAAACAAAAATGGAACTCCCTCGGATGCGAATACACAGAGGAGCTTTCCTGCAACCCAAAACACTTGTTCGCTGTTTGTGTGACGTCACCGTTTTCCCAACCACTGAGAGATTTTCACCTCCAGGCATAATGGGGTCCTTTATGTGCCCAAATTGCAAAGAAAAAGCAAAAAAGAAAAATAAAGCATTTGCGTTGCGCAGTTTCAAAACAGTTAGTTTACATGACCACAACATTTCAAACTTTAATATTTTTTTGTTTTGTTTTACTTTTTGTTTGTTTTCATATTCTTCTCAAATTAAAAATGGTGCAGGTGTGATCTTAAAAACGACATGCGTCCTCCCTATTCCACCTTGCTTTCATTGATGGAATCCGACTAGTAGAAGATAACCACTTCCAAATCTTGTTTCTCTGTATACAGTTTACATCGTTAAGCCACTACAAAAACTACACAACACAGCCTTGTTGCTCATCTTCTTGTCTCTTCTGCCACCTTTTGGTAGACACGATTAGTAAAACTCGTGAAAAACGTACAAGGCCCAGAAAAAAGTATTTGCCCCATTCTTAAATTCTAAATTTTTACATAGTTTCTGGAGTTTAACTTTCAAGATTAGCAAGCAAATGTAAATATCAGACTACGATAACCCAAGTTAACAGGAAATGCAGTTGTTTAAAATGTGATTTTACTTATGGGTGAGTGGGAGCTGATTTCAAAGCTACTGGCAATGTGTGGAAAAAATCAGTTATAAATCAATAATTAATTGGGGCTAGTGACATCATCCATCCATCCATCCATCCATCCATCCATCCATCCATTCTTCACCATCCATCCATTCATCCATTCTTTGATATACTTTAAATTCACATTTCCAGTGGAGGAGTGATGCTGATGATGAGGTATCATTACCTTCAGGGAGGGGCTGGTGGGAGCTGGCCCAAGAGTGGCTGGGGCAAGTGGGTTGTGAGACCTCCCTGTGCATGATTGTGGTTGGTGGCCACAGAGGACAGAGAGAACAGAGACTTGTCTCTTCCTTGTCAAAATGAGATTACGGTCGCCTCAATGTGGAGTTAGTTAGTTAGTTGTTAGTTAGTTAGTTAGTTAGTTAGTTAGTTAGTTAGTTAGTTAGTTAGTTAGTTAGTTAGTTAGTTAGTTAGTTAGTTAGTTAGTTAGTTAGTCGATGCAGCCCTATGGGGGCACAAACCAGTGCAATCTGTAGGCCGGTCCCAAGCCCGGATAAATGCAGAGGGTTGCCTCAGGAAGGGCATCCGGCGTAAAAACTGTGCTAAACAAATATGAGCGTTCATCTAAAGAATCCCATACCGGATCGGTCGTGGCCCGGGTTAACAACACCCGCCCCCGGCACTGCTAACCTGCAGGGCGTCAGTGGAAATTCAGCTACTGTGGGTCGAAGACAAAGAAGAGGAAGAAACCGGATCTGTCGTCAGAAAAAAAAGAGGAATGCACAGAGCCTACAACTGAGTGTAGGGACTTTGAATGTTGGGACTATGACAGGAAAGGCTCAGGAGTTGCTTGACATGATGATTAGGAGAAAGGTTGATATACTGTGCATCCAAGAGAGCAGCTGGAAAGGTAGTAAGGCTAGAGGTTTAGGAGCAGGGTTTAAATTATTCTACCACAGAGTCGGGGTTATTTTAAAGGAAGAGCTGGCTAAGAATGTCTAGGAGGTGAAAATAGTATCAGAACGAGTGATGAGACTGAAATTTGAAATTGAGGGTGTTCTGTATAATGTGGTTAGCGGCTATGTCCCACAGGTAGGATGCGACCTAGAGTTGAAAGAGAAATTCTGGAAGGAACTAGATGAAATAGTTCTGAGCATCCCAGACAGCGAGAGAGTTGTGATTGGTGCAGATTGTAATGGACATATTGGTAAAGGAAACAGGGGCGACGAAGAAGTGATGGGTAAGTACGGCATCCAGGAAAGGAACTTTGAGGGACAGATGGTGGTGGACTTTGCAAAAAGAATGGATATGGCTGTAGTGAACACTTATTTCCAGAAGAGGGAAGAACATATGGTGACCTACAAGAGCGGAGGTAGAAGCACGCAGGTGGATTATATTTTGTGCAGATAATGTAATCTGAAGGAGATTACTAACTGTAAAGTAGTGCTAGGGGAGAGTATAGCTCAACAGCATAGGATGGTGGTGTGTAGGATGACTCTGGTGGTGGGTATGAAGATTAAGAAGACAAAGGTAGAGCAGAGAACCATGTGGTGGAAGCTGAGAAAGGAAGAATATTGTGTGGCCTTTCGGAAAGAGGTGAGACAGGCTCTCGATGGACAGCAGATGCTCCCGGAAGACTGGACTACGACAGCCAAGGTAATCAGAGAGACAAGCAGGAGAGTACTTGGTCTGTCTTCTGGTAAGAAAGGGGAGAAGGAGACTTGGTGGTGGAACCCCAAAATACAGGGAGTCATACAAGGAAAGAGCAAGCAAAGAAGAAGTGGGACACTGAGAGGACCGAGGAGAGGCAAAAGGAGGAATCAAGATGCGATGTAGGACAAAGGTAGAGGTGATAAAGGTTAAACAAAAGGCATGTGAAGACATGTACACCAGGTTGGACACAAAAGAAGGAGAAAAGGATCTCTACAGGTTGGCCAGACAGAGGGATAGAGATGGGAAGGATGTGCAGCAGGTTAGGGTGATTAAGGATATAGATGAAATGTGTTGACTGGTGCCAGTAGTGTGCTAAATAGATGGAACAAATACTTTGAGAAGTTGATGAATGAAGAAAATGAGAGCAAAGGAAGAGTTGAAGAGGCAAGTGTGAAGGACCAGGAAGTGGCAATGATTAGTAAGGGGGAAGTCAGAAAGGCACTACAAAGAATAAAAAATGGAAAGGCAGTTGGTCCTGATGACATACCGGTGGAGGTATGGAAGCAATTTGGAGAGATGGCTGTGGAGTTTTTGACCAACTTATTCAACAGAATATTAGCGGGGGTAAGGATGCCTGAAGAATGGAGGAAAAGTCTTCTAGTTCCCATTTTTAAGAACAAAGGCGATGTTAAGAGCTGTGGGAATTATAGAGGAATAAAGTTGATGAGCCACACAATGAACCCCAAAACCCTAACTCTAAGTTATGGGAAAGAGTAGTGGAGGCTAGACTCAGAACAGAAGTAAGTATCTGTGAGCAACAGTATGGTTTCATGCATAGATAGAGTACCACAGATGCATTATTTGCCTTGAGGATGCTAGTGGAAGAGTACAGAGATGGTCGGAAGGATCTACATTGTGTCTTTGTGGATCTAGAAAAAGCCTATGACAGGGTAACAAGAGAGGAACTGTGGTACTGCATGCGTAAGTCTGGTGTGGCAGAGAAGTATGTTAAAATAGCACAGGACATGTATGATGGCAGCAGAACAATGGTGAGGTGTGCCTTAGGTGTGACAGAAGAATTTAAGGTGGAGGTGGGACTGCATCAGGGATCAGCTCTGAACCCCTTCCTGTTTGCAATGGTAATGGATTGGCTGACAGATGAGGTTAGACTGGAATCCCCTTGGACCATGATGTTTGCAGATGATATTGTGATATCCAGTGAAAGCAGGGAGCATGCAGAGGAACAATTAGAAAGATGGAGCCATGCACTGGAAAGGAGAGGAATGACGATTAGCCGAAGTAAAACAGAATATATGTGCGTTAATGAGAGGGGTGGGGGAAGAGTGAAGCTCCAGGGAGAAGAGATAGCGAGGATGGAGTACTTCAAATATTTAGGGTCAACAATCTAGAGCAATTGTGAGTGTGGTAAGGAAGTGAAGAAACGGGTCCAAGCAGGTTGGAACAGCTGGCGGAAGGTGTCCGGTGTGTTATGTGACAGAAGAGTCTCTGTTCGGATAAAGGGCAAAGTTTACAAAACAGTGGTGAGGCCGGCCATCATGTATTAGAGACGGTGCCACTGAAGAAACAACAAGAAGCAGAACTGGAGGTAGCAGAAATGAAGGTGTTGAGGTTCTCGCTCGGAGTGAGCAGGTTTGATAGGATCAGAAATGAGCTCATTAGAGGGACAGCCAAAGTTGGACGTTTTGGAGACAAGATTCGAGAGAGCAGACTTCGATGGTTTGGACATCTTCAGAGGTGACAGAGTGAGTATATTGGTGGAAGTGTGCTGAGAATGGAGCTGCCAGGCAAAAGAGCGAGACGACAACCAAAGAGAAGGTTTATGAATGTGGTGAGGGAATACATGAGGGCAGTTGGGGTTAGAGAGGAAGATGCAGGAGATAGGCCTAGATGGAAAAAGATGACACGCTGTGGCGACCCCTAACGGGACAAGCCGAAAGGAAAAGAAGAAGAAGTTAGTTAGTTAGTTAGTTAGTTAGTTAGTTAGTTAGTTAGTTAGTTAGTTAGTTAGTTAGTTAGTTAGTTAGTTAGTTAGTTAGTTAGTTAGTGGGGCGGGGGACTTCCGCAGTGTGTGGTGCATCCCGGGCTCCAGGGTTTGTTTTGGCTCTCGGGCCAGCACGGGTGTTTATGAAAGGGTGGCAACTTGGTATTGACTTGGAGCTTCAGCATAGTGGATTTTCCTCACAGTGGGTTGGAATTTGGGATGGAGCTGGTCCTTTGCCACGTTGATGGGGGTAGAGGGGATCGGCGTTTCATTGCATTTGGTTTCCATTGCATTTAGTTTCATCCATTGAAGGGGAATAGCCAAATGTTACTGGTGCCAGGTTAGGTTGCTTTTCATGTCAGGATGCTGTGTTTGGGTGCATGCCCTTTGGGGTGGGGGCCTGTGGGCTTGGGTTAGTGAGTCAGATTGGGGCTTGTGCATATGGACCATTTGGCATGGTGGGCTAGTCCCAGATTGATGCATTGACAGTGCTGTATATTGACTTTTGGGTGGGAAATTAATGGATGGGTGTCAGTCTGTTTGGGTTATTTCCCCACGCATAACCTTTTGGTTCGTGAGTTTGATAAAAGTGTCATGATCCTGCCAGTCCAGCCCTGGCTGTGCGGGTGCCTGTTCAGTCGCGCTGATTGGGAGGCACACACCTGCACCTCATGTTGGCTGATTGGTCCCGGTGTATATAGGACCATGGAGACGACTGGTCCGGTGCCAGATCATTGCGTTATGCCCCGTTCCAGCACTCCCATATCTCTGATCGTTTTCCCGTGTGTACCGACCTCCGCCTGTTCTCCGACCGACCCCGTAATCCTGACTCCTTTGATATTCCTGCCTGCTTTGATCGATCTTTGGGGGACGAGCAGGGCCGGGCTGAGGAAGACACATGGCCGTATTTCCTAGTATTATAACCTACTTTCTGTTCAGCTATGCTTCTCTCCCAAAATTTTTAATGTACTAACTATATTCAGGGTAGCAGGGTGGAAGAGCTGGAAAGCGTTGACCTCACAGTTCTGAGGACCCGGGCTCAATCTCAGCATGCCTGTGTGGGGTTTTTATTTCCCCCCGTGCCTGCTTGGTTTTCTCCAGGCTCTCCGGTTTCTTTCCACGTCCCAAAAAATGCGTTAATTGGATACTCTAAATTGCCCCAAGGTGTGATTGTGAGTGTGATGCGACTGTTCTCTGTCTCCATGTACCCTGGAATTGGCTGGGAACTAGTTCAGGGTGTACCATGCCTCCTACCTGTTGACAGCTGGGATAGGCTTGAGCACTCCCATTGTGAGGATAAGCGTATAAGAAAATGGATGGATGGATGGATGGATAATTACATTCACTCCTCCTTGAGCCGTCCTTATCGGGGTGGAGGGGTTTGTGTGTCCCAATAATTGGACCTATGTTGTACGGGGCTTCACGCCCCTGGCAAGGTCACCAGTGGCAAACAGGTCCTAGGTGAGGGACCAGAGAAAGTGTGGCTTCATAGACCCCCATGAGGATTAAGAACTCCCGTGTGTGGAGGGGGTAGCCTGGTTGACTTGATCCTCATTGCTTGGTGTTTCGGCTGGGGATTGGATATGGTATTGTTGAGGTGGTTGTATGGGCTTGTTTCATTGTGTCAGGTGTTTTGTATGAGCGGGTTTTGACTTTAGTTCCTGTTTTGGGCTTGTGGCCTTCTGTTTTGGGGTGTGTGTGCTGGTACTCAGCATTTTGTCACATGGTGTGCCTTCGGACAGGAGCTGGTGATTTTTTAAATGTGATTTATCTATTTATATTTTAGTTTTCTTTGGATGGAGCCAGGTGGTGTCGGGTGCTGCCTTCTTTCCTGATTTTCATGTTTGGGACGTAAGGTTAGAATTTGGGGTGCTGTGGGACATTGTTTGTGGGGGCTTTGTCCCACTTCATTGTGGTGTGCTCTGGCTGTGGTTGCTGGGGTGGGTGGTTTTGTTTGTGTTACGTCTTTCTTACTGTTGTCGGTATTTGCGTTGGTGTGTACACTGGAATGGGTGCTGGGGACCGTTGGTGTGGGTGTGCGGCCTGCTGTCTGCATTATAGGCTGTTTCAATCTTGGCATGGACATGTTCTGTGGTTTTGCTCACCTGGTTGACTGGGAGTTGGCTTCGTTGCAACTCCATGCAGTGTGGGCTGGTGGTCAGCGTGCGTTGTGGGGGACCTCCTTTGTGCAGTATTATTTTGTTCCAGGTGTTGTGCTGTGGCAAGTGGTTATAGAATTCAGCAGGGTTGGGGCACGGTTTTGTTTGTCTCTGTCACTGTTGGGCACAGGCATGAGTTTTTGCATAATCTTCTTTGTTGGTTCTCGCAGCTTCTTCTTCTGTGGTTTGTGCTTGTCAGGGACAGGGTTTTGGGGTTTGGTTGGTTACGGCGTGGCTGGATCATCAGTCCCCGTTCCGTTCAATTCTCCACGCCCAGACCTACTCATGACGGCTCTTAGCTATGGCTGCTTTGTGACGATGGGGCCCAGATTTAAACCCCAGTCCTCAGAACTGGGAGGCCAATGCTCTACAGCTGTGCCACTGTGCCACCCTGATTCAAATATTTTCAAATCCACAAATATATCTGTGATAAACACATATGTTATGCAAATCCACTTATAGAAAGTGTTCCCCCGTTATTCATAGGGTTTGTGTCTTTTACACCCCAGCGAATAACAAAAATCCATGAATAATGGATATTAATACACACTTGTTACACTGTCAGCATGCATGTTAGCGTGTGGTTTAACATGTATGTAAGCTACCACCTCCACACCCCATTCTGTCTGGTGGCCGTCCAGGCCACCCAAAGCGAGGAACTTGGCTGAATAGTTCAGAAGCTCACCTCGGACGCCAAGCACCAGGGTCCTTGAGGGGTGACTCAGGCGATCATCCCCGAGGGGGGTACCAATGGCAAAGCAGGAAGCAAACAGGAGTAGTTGTCAGATTGGGAGACAGCGGCAGCTAATGACACTGGTTGAGGACTGCCGAGGCATGGTCGAGAGACAGGAGCAGCTCCTGACGCTGGTCGAGGACTGCCGAGGAGTTTCCGAGAGATGGCAGAGGCCGCTGACGCTGGTCGAGGACCCCCAAGGTGTGGTCGGAAAGTGGCACCTGGTCAAGAACTACTGAGGCATAGTTGAGAGGTGGCAGCTGGTCGAGGGCTGCCGAGGCTTGGTCGAGAGATGGCAGCTGTTGATGGTCGAGCACCACTGAGGTGTGGGCGACAGGCGGCTCGGGGTTGAGGGCCGCCGAAGCTTGGGCTATAGGTGTGGTTCAAGCGCCACTGAGGCATAGGCGATAGGGGGCTCTGGTTCAGGCATCACAGAGACGTGGGTGAGAGGCAGCTGTGGTTCAGGCACCACCGAGACATGAGCAAGAGGCAGATGTGGTTCAGGTGCCACCGAGGCATGGGTGACAGGCAGCTGTGGTACAGGTGCTGCTGACACATGGGCGAAAGGCGGCTGTGGTACAGGTGCTGCTGAGTTATGGGCGAGAGGCGGCCAGGACAGAAGCAAGAAGCGGCACAGGGTCGCTCGCCGTCAAGATAGGACCAAGAGGTGGCCGGCGGTCGTCATCACCAAGACTGGAGCGAGAGGTGCCCGTGGGTCGGTCCCAGCCGAGGTATGAGCAAGAGGGTGTTTGGGGTCGGTCGCCACCAAGGCATGAGCAAGAGGCGGCTTTGGCTCGGTCGCCTCCGCGACAGAAGCAAGATCCGGCTGTAGCTTGGTCGTCGCCGAAATAGGAGCAAGAGCTGGCTGTCCGTCAGGCACTGCCGCGACAGGATCAAGAGGCGGCTGGGCATCAGGCACCACAGCGACATGAGGAAGAGGCGGATGGGCGTCAGGCACCGCAGTGACATGAGGAAGAGGCGGATGGGGTTCAGTAGGTACCACTGAGACATGAGCGAGAGGTGGCTGTGGATCAGGCATCACCGAGACATAAGCAAGAGGCGGCTGTAGATCAGGCACCACCGAGACATGAGCGAGAGGCGGCTGTGGGTCATTAGGTGCCTCCTCAGCCTGCTGCCAACCAGGCTTGGCAGGCATGGATACGAGGGTGACAGAATGCACAGGGGTACTTGTGAAGGTGAACTGGGAAATGTGGGTGTTATAGAATGAGTAGAATGACCGGCGGATTTTGAGTGGCTGGGGCGGGGGGTAACGGGTGGCATAAAGCGCGCACTCTACTTGGAGGCCTCCACTGGCCACCATGCGGGGGCCCCAGATAGATGGCCAAACAGGTGCCCAGAAATGGTCGGAGGAAGAGGACTTGGGCTTGGGCACTCAGGGGCTGGAAATGGGGGGGAGGTGAAACAAATTAACTAGGACTAAAAATAGGGAGAGAAAAAACTAAATCAGCATCCGAGTTGGAATCGGGCAGGCGGTCAAATAAGTTCAGGTCCTCCTCAAAATCTGCTGGTACTGTCTTAAGCTCTGCCCCATCCTCGCTATACCAGACCCCAACTGACAATTTTTGGTGGAATTCGATGTATCTAATTCTGGTATTGGTCCAGTTGTCTTGCAGAAGAACCACAAGGATAGCAGATGGCATCCAGGGGCGTTTCTGTCTAAGAAACGCACTCCCACGGGAAGGGATTATAAAATCGGGGACCGCAAATTGCAAGCAGTAGAAGTGGCTCTATTGAAGTGGAAGCACTGGGTGGAAGGACCTCAGGTCCTGTTTCTCATATTAACCAATCACAAGAACCTAGAGTTCCTTAAATCAAACAAAAGGCTTATGATAGGCAAGCAAGGTGGGCCCTTTTCTTCACACGATTTAATTTCATATAGTTCTACCAACCGGGAGCCAAGAACGACAAACCCGATGCACTGTCGCGGACACATTCTCAGGAAAGGGCCCTACGCGATCCCACATTCTGACTGCCAGAATTCTGTTTTTAGTTGTGAAATTTAACCACAGGTCAAAGACACTGAAAGACACTCACAGCCCCCATGGGTGTCTGGACAACAGGCTTCTCGTAGTTCCTTGTTGAAAGTTTAGGGTAATGGATTGGGCCCATCCCAACAAAACCATTTGTCACCTGTGCAGAGCTAAAACAGTTCGTAATTGAACAACACTTCGAGTGGGATTGGTGTCATCACATGTCATGTATGTTCCGCCAACAAAACCTCCTGACAATGTCCTTCAGTAGAGTTGTGACCTTTGTCCATCACAGGACTCCTTCTTCTTCCTTTCTGATTGGCTTGTCGCGTTAGAGGTCGCGACAGCGTGTCATCTTTTTCCATGGAAGCCCTTTTCCTGCACCTTCCTCTTTAACACCAACTACCCTCATGTCTTCCCTCACAACATTCATCAACCTTCTCTTTGGTCTTCCTCTCCCTCTTTTGCTTGGCAGCTCCATCCTCAGCACCCTTCAACTAATATACTCACTCTCTTGCCTCTGGACACGTCCAAGCCATCGAAGTCTCCTCTCTCGAACCTTGTCTCCAAAACATCCAATTCTGGCTGTCCCTATAATGAGATCATTTCTCATCCTATCCAACCTGCTCACTACAAGTGAGAACCTCAACATCTTCATTTCTACCACCTCCAGTTCTGCTTCCAATGGATCTTTCCGACCTGTCAATCACTCGTACAATAATGGCCAATCAGATAGCCGCATTGTCTTAACCCCTGGCTTGACACACTCCTGCCGCCATGTTGTCCCACAAGCAATACTGGTTATCAGTGGCGTGCGGTTGGAAAAGTTAATGTTACGAAGAAAATGGTCCTCAGATGCGCTTGAGGCACGTGCAATTCTGATGAAAGATATCCTGCTAGCATACAAGGGGCCCGGTTGATTCATTTTCCAAACCCTAAAACACAGGTGACATAGTGTCTACGATGGATTAAGGCTTGCGGAAGACCATACGTACAACTAAATGTGAACAATATCAACAAACACCAGGCTGTTGGTTCAGAGGTAAGTGAAGGAAGAAGGAGTTTGATTTAACTATCAGTGCTTTATAGATTGCAGGAGAACAACTTTCACTTTGTTCGCTGACCTGTTGAAAGAAGTGTGTAATGTTCTATGCCGAATAGTCAGGTTAGTGATACGTAACTGCGCAATGCCATGCAAGAGAAATGTCTCTGCCTATTTCAGACTTTTAAGACAGAGAACTGGTTTCGATTACGAGCCAAGTCAAATGAATACATCCACTCACTTATAAAGACTACAATGATATTTCTCGTGATCTTCCCAAGTAAAAAGTACTCACCCTGCTTTACACGCACAGTACAATTCCACTATTTTATCCTGTTGGATTTCAACATGAAGTTTGTGAGGCAGCAAATTTTTTTACATCGATCGCCAACATTTCGCCGAAACTCTGACATGACGTCCTGCTCTGTCCAAAATCTTTGTTCCGTGCACATATTCTTGCATGAAATAGTTTAGACCTCTCTGCAAAACTCTCTTGGTCTGATACATTTGGAAAAAAAAACATACCGCAATTTTATCTGGAATACGCGATAGAGAATCGACTTCAAACCTGTTTTGTTCAGTCGCCATTTTGGAAGCTTGTGGGACATGGTAACTGTAGCAAAGAGGGCGGAGCATAAGATGGCCAGTCGGAGAGGTCCATTGTCTCTTCTGTGCCACAGTCTCTAATCCATACATTCTTCTTCTTCTTCTTCTTTTCCTTTCGGCTTGTCCCATTAGGGGTCGCCACAGCGTGTCATCTTTTGCCATCTTAGCCTATCTCCTGCATCTTCCTCTCTAACCCCAACTGCCCTCATGTCTTCCCTCACCACATCCATAAACCTTCTCTTTGGTCTTCCTCTCGCTCTTTTGCCTGAGAGCGCCATCCTCAGCATCCTTCTACCAATATACTCACTCTCTCGCCTCTGAACATGTCCAAACCATCGAAGTCTGCTCTCTCGAATCTTGTCTCCAAAACATCCAGCTTTGGCTGTCCCTCTAATGAGCTCATTTCTAATCCTATCCAACCTGGTCACTCCGAGCGAGAACCTCAACATCTTCATTTCTGCCACCTCCAGTTCAGCTTCCTGTTGTTTCTTCAGTGCCACCGTCTCTAATCCGTACATCATGGCCGGCCTCACCACTGTTTTGTAAACTTTGCCCTTCATCCTAGCAGACACTCTTCTGTCACATAACACACCAGACACCTTTCGCCAGCTGTTCCAACCTGCTTGGACCCGTTTCTTCACTTCCTGACCACAGTCTCCATTGCTCTGTATTGTTGACCCCAAGTATTTGAAGTCGTCCACCCTCGCTATCTCTTCTCCCTGTAGCCTCACTCTTCCCCCTCTACTTTTCTCATTCACGCACATATATTCTGTTTTACTTCGGCTAATCTTCATTCCTCTCCTTTCCAGTGCATGTCTCCATCTTTCCAATTGTTCCTCTGCATGCTCCCTGCTTTCACTGCATATGACAATATCATCTGCGAACATCATGGTCCAAGGGGATTCCAGTCTAACCTCATCTGTCAGCCTATCCATTACCACTGCAAACAGGAAGGGGCTCAGAGCTGATCCCTGATGCAGTCCCACCTCCACCTTAAATTCCTCTGTCACACCTAAGGCACACCTCACCATTGTTCTGCTACCATCATACATGTCCTGTACTATTTTAACATACTTCTCTGCCACACCAGACTTACGCATGCAGTACCACAGTTCCTCTCTTGGTACTCTGTCATAGGCTTTCTCTAGATCCACAAAGACACAATGTAGCTCCTTCTGACCTTCTCTGTACTTTTCCACGAGCATCCTCAAGGCAAATAATGCATCTGTGGTACTCTTTCTAGGCATGAAACCATACTGTTGCTCGCAGATACTTACTTCTGTCCTGAGTCTAGCCTCCACTACTCTTTCCCATAACTTCATTGTGTGGCTCATCAACTTTATTCCTCTATAGTTCCCACAGCTCTGAACATCCCCTTTGTTCTTAAAAATGGGAACTCGAACACTTTTCCTCCATTCTTCAGGCATCTTTTCTCCCGCTAGTATTCTGTTGAATAAGTTGGTCAAAAACTCCACAGCCATCTCTCCAAATTGCTTCCATACCTCTACCGGTATGTCATCAGGACCAACTGCCTTTCCATTTTTCATCCTTTGTAGTGCCTTTCTGACTTCCCCCTTAGTAATCATTTCCACTTCCTGGTCCTTCACTCTTGCCTCTTCAACTCTTCCTTCTCTCTCATTTTCTTCATTCATCAACTTCTCAAAGTATTCTTTCCATCTATTTAGTACACTACCGGCACCAGTCAACACATTTCCATCTCTATCCTTAATCACCCTGACCTGCTGCACATCCTTCGCATCTCTATCCCTCTGTCTGGCCAACCTGTAGAGATCCTTTTCTCCTTCTTTCGTGTCCAACTGGTGTACATGTCTTCATATGCCTCTTGTTTAGCCTTTGCCACCTCTACCTTTGCCCTACGTCGCATCTCGATGTACTCCTTTCGCCTCTCCTCAGTCCTCTCAGTATCCCACTTCTTCTTCGCTAATCTCTTTCCTTGTATGACTCCCTGTATTTTGGGGTTCCACCACCAAGTCTCCTTCTCCCCTTTCCTACCAGATGACACACCAAGTACTCTCCTGCCTGTCTCTCTGATCACCTTGGCTGTCGTCGTCCAGTCTTCCGGGAGCTTCGGTTGTCCATCGAGAGCCTGTCTCACCTCTTTCCGGAAGGCCGCACGACATTCTTCCTTTCTCAGCTTCCACCACATGGTTCTCTGCTCTACCTTTGTCTTCTTAATCTTCCTACCCACCACCAGAATCATCCTACATACTACCATCCTATGCTGTCGAGCTACACTCTCCCCTACCACTACTTTACAGTCAGTAACCTCCTTCAGATTACATCGTCTGCACAAAATATAATCTACCTGCGTGGTTCTACCTCCGCTCTTGTAGGTCACTATATGTTCCTCCCTCTTCTGGAAATAAGTGTTCACTACAGCCATCTCCATCCTTTTTGCAAAGTCCACCACCATCTGCCCTTCAAAGTTCATTTCCTGGATGCCGTACTTACCCATCACTTCTTCATCGCCCCTGTTTCCTTTACCAATATGTCCATTACAATCTGCACCAATCACAACTCTCTCGCTGTCTGGGATGCTCAGAACTACTTCATCTAGTTCCTTCCAGAATTTCTCTTTCAACTCTAGGTCACATCCTACCTGTGGTGCATAGCCGCTAACCACATTATACATAACACCCTCAATTTCAAATTTTAGTCTCATCACTCGATCTGATACTCTTTTTACCTCCAAGACATTCTTAGCCAGCTCTTCCTTTAAAATAACCCCTACTCCATTTCTCTTCCCATCTACTCCGTGGTAGAATAATTTAAACCCTGCTCCCAAACTTCTAGCCTTACTACCTTTCCACCTGCTCTCTTGGATGCACAGAATATCAACCTTTCTCCTAATCATCATGTCAACCAACTCCTGTGCTTTTCCTGTCATAGTCCCAACATTCAAAGTCCCTACACTCAGTTGTAGGCTCTGTGCATTCCTCTTTTTCTTCTGACGCTGGATCCGGTTTCCTCCTCTTCTTTGTCTTTGTGTATGAAATGCGCTATACAAATAATTTTGCTTTGCTTTGCTTCTACCTCTGTTCTTGTATGTCACTCTATGTTTCTGCCTCTTCTGGAAAAAAGTGTTCACTACTGCTATTTCCATCCTTTTTGCAAAGTCCACCACCATCTGACCCTCAAAGTTCCTTTCCTGTATGCCGTACTTACTCATCACTTCTTCGTCACCCCTGTTTCCTTCACAACATGCTCATTACAATCTGCGCCAATCACAACTCTCTATGTCTGGCATGCTCAGAATTACTTTTTTACTTATTTCCTTCCAGAATTGCTCTTTTAACTCATAGGTCTACCTGTGTGTCATAGCCGCGAATCACATTATACATAACACCCTCAATTTCAAATTTTAGCCTCTGATACTCTTTTCACCTCCAAGACATTCTTAGCCAGCTCTTACTTTAAAATAAGCCCTACGTTTCTCTTCCCATCTACTCCATGGTAAAATAATTTAAACCCTGCTCCTAAACTTGTAGCCTTACCACCTTTCTACCTACTCTCTTGGATGCACAATATATCAACCTTTCTCCTATTCATCATGTTGACCAACTCCTGAGCTTTTCCTGTCATAGTCCCAACATTCAAAGTCAACCCTCAGTTGTAGGGCCTGTGCATTCCTCTTCTTCTTCTGCCGATTAATCAGCTTTCCTCCTCTTATTTGTCTTCGACCCACAGTAGCTGAATTTCCGCTGACGCCCTGCAGGTCAGCAGTGCCAGGTGCGGACTTTGTTAACTCAGGCCACGACCGATCCAGTATGGTATTCTTGAGATGAATGCTCATATTTGTTTGGCACAGTTTTAGTCCGATGCTCTTCCTGACACAACCCTCTGCATTTATCCGGGCTTGGGATCGGCCTACAGATTGCACTGGCTTGTGCCCCCGTAGGCCAGCATTCCCTCACACAACTCCCATGATCTAATATTTCTCTATACTTAGGGAACGGGCTACAGGGCCACAACACCGTTCCTATGGTGGTAGATGAATGTTTTAAAATGGTTCATTTCTTCATGCTACCTAAAGTTCCCTCTGCGAAGCAGACTGTGGAACTTCTGATACACAGTGAATTCAGGTTGCATAGTTTTCCCAGCGTTATTGTATCCAATAGAGGTCCCCAATTCATCTCACGGTTCTGGAAAGAATTTTGTTCCCTGATCTGGGCCTCTGTCAGTCTATCCTTGAGTTTCCATCCTGAAACCAATGGGCAGATCAAAAGACCAAACCAAGACCCGGAGACGGGACTTCGATGTCTCACCTCATTAGATCCACAATCCTGGAATGTACTCTGATCATGTCCCTTCCCAGCAACAGTAAGATTTCAGCATCAGGATGTAACTTTGGGCGGTAAGATGCCGGAGAGCTTAAGTGGGTGTGTAGAAGGGCAACCTCTGGTGTTGAAATTTCTGACCTGTTGCTCATTATCCCGTTAAATTCAATGAGAGGAGGAAGGTCAAAACACTCCCCACCACTGACTGCTTTGATCAGGAATCCGACTGCTTTCCACCCAGTTCCCCTGTGCTTGAGGATAAACCTGCACATGAGAGATCTTGGAAAAGGATCATGCTGGGAAACCTGACCCACATACCTCTGTAAATCTTGAGGTTACCTTTGGAGTACTCCTTTTCTCTCTGGTGTGGTTGACTCCAGCTCGAGCGTGGCATATGTGAGAGATGAGTTGGTGTCTGGATTTAGAGCTGTGTAGTGTTGGTTACTCTCACACTTTTTGCACTTCAGAACCACTTGACAGTCCCTCACTCTGTGAGTTGCAGAGCAGCTCTTGCACAATGAAGAAAATAAGTATTTGAACACCCTTCTATACTGCAAGTTCTCCCACTTACAAATCATGGAGGGGTCTGAAATTTTCATCATAGGTGCATATCCACTGTGAAAGAGATAATCTAAAAAGAAAAATCCAAAAATCACAATGTATTATTTTTTAATGATTTATTTGTGTGATACAGCTGCAAAAAAGTATTTGAAGAACTGTCTATCAGCTAGAATTCTGACCCTCAAAGACACGTTAGTCCGCCTTTAAAGTCTACCTCCACTCCATGTATTGTCCTGAATCAGATGCACCTGTGTGTGGGTTAGCTGCATAAAAACACTTATCCACTCCATACAATCAGTTGGACTCAAACTTGTAACAAGGTCAACACAAAGAGCTGTCCAAAGACATCAGACACAGAATTGTACAACTCCACACGCCTGGAAAGGGCTACAGAGAAATTGCCAAGCAGGTTGGTGAAAAAAGGTCCACTGTTTGAGCAATCATTAGAAAATGGAAGAAGCTAAACATGATGGTCAATCTCAATTGGAGTGGAGCCCCATGCAAGAAATCACCTTGTGGGGTTTCAATGATCCTTAGAAAGGTGAGGAACCAGTCCATGACTATATGACAGGACTTGGTCAATGACCTGAAAAGAGCTGGAACCACCGTTTCTAAGGTGTCCCTAATACACTAAGACGTCATGATTTTAAATCATGCATGGCACGGAAGGTTCCCCTGCTTCAACCAGCACATGTCAAGGCCCGTCTTAAGTTTGCCAATGACGTTTGGATGATACAGAGGACTCATGGGAGAACGTTTTGTCAAAATGGAACTTTTTGGTCATAATTCCACTAACTGTGTTTGGAGGAAGATGAATGATGAGTTCCATCCCAAGAACAGCATCCCTATTGTGAAGCATAGAGGTGGTAGCATCACGCTTTGGGGGTGTTTTTCATCACATGGGACGGGACGACTGCACTGTATTAAGGAGAGGATGACCGCGGCCATCTATTGTGAGATTTTGGGGAACGACCTCTTTTCCTCAGTCAGGGCATTGAAGATGGGTCTTTCAACATGCCAATGACCCGGAGCACACAACCAGGAAAAGCAAGGAGTGCCTCCGTAAGAAGCATTTCAAGGTTCTGGCATGGCCTACCCAGTCTCGAGACCTAAACCCAATAGAAAATATTTGGAGGGAGCTGAAACTCCGTGTTTCTCAGCGACAGCCCAGAAACCTGCCTGATCTAGAGAAGATCTGTGTGGATGAGTGGGCCAAAATCCCTCTTGCAGCGTGTGCAAACCTGGTGAACAACGACAGGAAATGTTTGACCTCTGTAATTGCAAACAAAGGCAACTGTACCAAATATCAACATTGGTTTTCTCAGGTGTTCAAATTCTTATTTACAGGTGTATCACACAAATAAATCATTTAAAAAAAATCATGCATTGTGATTTCTGGATTTTTCTTTTTAGATTATCTCCCTCACAGTGAAGGTGAACCTATGATGAAAATTTCAGACATACCCATGAGTTCAAAGTGGGAGAACTTGCAATATAGCAGGGTGTTCAAATACTAATTTTCTTCAACGTAACACCTCTTGTGTTTTTTTCAGGAATGCTTTGCTGTCTGTCAGTGGCTTAGACCTGAAGACTCCACATTTTGTTAGACGATGGGGCTTCTTTTGGATGGGACAGAACTTGTCGGGGTCGCTCACCCTCCTCTTGGCCTCAGCTCTGGAGGTTGACTTCTCCTGAGTTGGTGAAAACACATCTGTCTTGTGGACTGTTACTCAGGTCTTTCCGGGATCCTGTCTTGATGTAAACCTTTCGTTGCGACCACAGCTACCACTTGACAGAATGAAACCAGGATCATTTCTCATCTTGGATTCCCGGCAGATGAACTGAGTAAAAAAGTAGAATGGTGGAAAGCTCACCCGGTGTTCTTATTTGAATTGTGAACCAGCAGTGATCCTGGAGGCCAGTGGGCAGCTTCTCGACTACGGGATTGATTCCGCAAGGAGTATCAAGATAGGAGAGCCCTGGTAAGAAGCCATCTTGCTTGGCTGCATTCAATTCCAGAAGTAAGTCTCCTAGTACTCGGAGTTTATGGTTTTCTCTTGAAGACAGTTTTGGAAAGTTGTCTAGCCGTTGGAAGAGGGCGTTCTCTCTGACCCCTGAGGCAGCGTAACACTCTCGCAAGTCTCCTAGTTCTCGCAGCTTATGGTTTTCTCTTGAAGACAGTTTTGGAAAGTTATGTAGCTGTTGGAAGAGGGCGTTCTCTCTGACCCCTGGGGCAGCGTAACACTCTCGGAATCTAGTCCAAGTCATCTGTAGAGCACCACGAGGGTTGGAAGGATAGACAGCCTGAATTCTTCTAGCATGGCCCGCTGATTCCTTTCCGAGCCATTTTACTAGGAGATCTAGCTCTTTACTGACTGTTAGATCTAGGCCGTGAGTGGCATGAAGGAAGGAGGACCCCATGCTCTGAAGTTTTCCGGTTGGTCATCAAACTTGGTAAGCCCAGGGGTTACTAGCTCTCTCCGGGCTACATATTTGGCGCAATCAGCCATGTTACTAGGATGACTTTGATACGGATGCTATGAACTCTGATTAGAAGGATGGCTTGGACGAACTGACTGTCTGATGAGGAGAATATCCTTGGGGATTTGCTTTTGGATCGATAGTCTTACCTGAGGCTGGGAAACAGGCTGCCCTCTTCCTGCTGGGTGGTACCTGTTATGTGTCTGTCCATATGTTTTAGGGGGAATAGCCTGATCATTGTTCTGAGAATGGCTCCTGTCCTGGATGTTGAATTTCGTTGGAGATGGCAGTCCCTTAACATTTAACGTGACATGAGCTGAGGTGCTACCCAGGAAAGAGGGGTTGGAATGGGTGATTAAATCATTGTGTTTTTTTTCACATACTCCCCTGTTCTCTCTCTGACTGTGTGTGGTGAGACATAAGATCTTGGCAGGTACTATAAGATCATGTCAGACCGTAAAAGGACCATGGCCCCAGCCTACAGAGTGGGTCAGCAAGTCTGGATCTCTGCAAAACACCTTCCAGAATCTCGCTCCCACATTTGTTGGACCATTCCCTATCACAAAGGTCATCAACCTGGTCACAATGAGGCTGAAACTCCTGAGGTCCATGCGGTCCACCCAGCGTTTCACGTCAGCCTACAAGCGTGAACTAGACCCCAAGATACTTGAACTCCTCAATTTGGGAAAGGATCTCATCCCTGACCTGGAGAGGGCACACACCCCTTTTCCGACTCTAGGACCATTGTCTCAGAGTTGGAGCATCCCAGCCGCTTCAAACTCAGCTGTGAAACACCGCAGTGAAAGTTGGAGTGGATAGCTTGATAAAGCCAACAGAAGCACATTATCTGCAAAAAGCAGTGATTCAATACTGAGGCCAACAAACAAGGTCCTCTCTATGCCTTGGCTGCACCTAGAAATTCTGCCGATAAGGGATGTTACACCTGCCCCATTTCCAGCCTGGCAGAGGAGTACAAGTGTGCCAAAGTAAGACTGGAAATGATAGTACTGGATTACAGGGATCCTCTTGCAGCCCAGACTGCCCCCATCCTGCCCACTGGGAGGAAGTGGACTCCGCTGGCTCCAACTGAACAGGCAAAGGCAGCACGCAGACACAAGGACATTGTTGGCCGAGTGCAGGACGGGAGGAGTGGCCTTGATCTTGGGACCAGTAGACCAATATGGAGCAAAGCCACTACGGCTGAGCGGGGCAAGTTGGTGGTCCGTGAGGTACGTCGGGAAGAGAAAGCAAAAAGGTGCGCCCAAGCTGTGTCGCAGACCAAGCAAGGGCAGTGGTTGGCCTGGGAAGGAGTGGAGGCAAGGAAGATCATCTGGAAAGAGTTGTGGGAGATGGAGCGGTTCAGGGCAAACTTTACCATCAGAGCTGTATATGACGTCTTGACTTCTCCCATGAACTTAAACCAGTGGTATGCTAAAGATCCCAAGTTCCTGTTAGGCCCAAGGACTGCAACAATAAAAAACATCCTGGTTGGTTGTAAGACCAGCCTTACTCAAGGCCATAACACTTAGCGGCACAAGCAAGTGCTGAAGAGTTTTGCTGGTGTTCTCGAGAACCAGTGAATGAGGGTGAGTGCCCCTCTACCCTTGTCAGCCAAATGGCAACCAAGGCTGTTTGTTCGGGAGGGGGAGAATCAAACTGGCCACACCAATGAGCCACCAGAGAACAGACAGCAGGGCAGTGCATGAGACTGGAAGCTGCTGGCAGACCTTGACAAGAAGCTCTGCGTGCCATCTGAGACTCCAACTACCACCCTACAACCAGATCTCGTGCTTTGGTCTGCCTCTCTCAAGCTCATCTACATCAGCGAGCTCACAGTGCCCTGGGAGGGTCAGTCGAGGAGGCATATGAGCGGAAGCACCTGAGGTATCCAGGACTTGAGGCCGAAGTGCAACTGCAAGGCTGGAGAGCAGAGGTATACCTGGTGGAAGTAGGCTGCGGAGGGTTTATCATCTTCTCATCATCCAGGCTACTAGAGAGATGGGTGTCCAAGGGAAGGCCCATCGCCAGGCAGTCAGAGAGCTCTCCAAGGCGGCAGAAAAGGCCAGCCAGTGGCTGTGGACAAAGAGAAAAGACCCCAATCGGGCCTTCAAGAGAATTGATGGCATCGAGGGTGTCGAGAGTGTCGTGGGTCTATCAGCGAAACACTTGATGACGGAGGGAAGCCTACTTGATAACCCGTAAGGTGCCATCCATGTATTGAACATCGCACAGAGCCTCATCGGAGCCAAAATATGTATGTATAGAGGGATGATAACATCTAGTCCTACATAATACGAGAACAGAATCCTTGACAAGGGCAGCCTTGGCGCAGTCCAACTCTCACTGGAAACGAGTCCCGGTATTGCGGACCAAACTCTGACACCTGTTGTACAGGGACTGAACAGCCTGTATCAGTGGGTTCAGTACCGCATCTTTTAGCATTGCATTAAATAAAATCTGAGTGATGAGAATTAAAGTGATTGGCTTGCAACCAGTTCATAGTGTACCCTGCCTCCTGCCTTTTGACAGCTGGGATAGGCTCCAGCCCTCCCATTGTGAGGATAAGCGTATAAGAAAATGGATGGATGGATGGATGGATGGATGGATGGATGGATGGATGGAATGGATGGATGGATGGATGGATGGAGGGAGGGATGGAGAGTTCAGGTTTGACCTGAGAAAGTAAGATAGACAGACTCTGTGAGTAGTTCCATTTTAAAGGAATTCAAAGGCTATTCGGGACTTTTACAGTTACTCACCTCTTGGTTGAGCACTTAGGGTTATTACCAGGGATCCTGGTTACAGATTTGCATTTATTGCACCCAGGTATTCGATGCCCACTGACTCCCCAGAGCCAGAAGGCGGGGGGGGGGGGATTACGTTCCATACTGGGGGAGAGAAGAGAGGGTTCCCAGGTGAAACACGAGAGAGGTACCTCCTCTCCACGTCCAGTCTTTTTAGCAGAGAACAAAGATTGAGGATTCTTTCTGTCTCTCCTGGAGCTTGCAGCTGTGACACCTCTCAATAAAAGAATATGCCCAATCTTTGGTCTCCAGGAGTGCATTCTCTGCCTGGTTGCAAAGACACACAGGGAAAATATATGTTACTACCCCATACTTCCAAAGCACTCCCCACAGGACGCCACAAGGGACACAGCCATGAGAAAACAGTCTGGGTTCTCTGAGGCAAAATCTACAATTTCTGGGGTTAAGGTTATTGAGGAGATTAAAAATTTCCACGGTCCAAAGGCCCCAGGGATGGATGAGATTCACCCGGAGTTACTCAAGGCTCTGGATATTATGGTACTGTGCTGGTTGACATGCCTCTGCAAAATCAGAACCAGAATGAGAATCCAAATCAGCTTTATTGGCCAAGTGTGTAAAAACACACAAGGAATTTTTCTCCAGCAGTCGGTGCTGCCCTGGTACATACAGAACAAAGAACAACAAAGCAAAGCAAAGCAAATTTATTCATATAGCGCATTTCATACACAATGTGCTTTTTAAAGGCATTTTAAAACAAACAGATAAAATATTTAAAATGGGATACAAACAATAAAAATGACAAACACAATATTAAAAAAAAGACAATTAAAACCGCATACAGTGCAAGTAATATGATCAAAAAGTGGATATACAGTATTCTACAAAGCATGTGAAAAAAAAAGTTTTCCATCCATTATCTGCCACTTTTCCGGGTCGGATCGCAGGGGAAATAGCTTCAGCAGGGATACTCAGACTTCCCTTTCCCCAGCCACTTCTTCCAGCTCTTCCAGAGAGATCCCGAGGCATTCCCAAGCCAGCTGAGGGACATAGTCTCTCCTGCGTGTCCTGGATCGTCCTCGGGTCTCTTTCCAGTGGGACATGCCCGGAACACCTCACCAGGGAGGCATCCAGGAGGCATCTGAATCAGATGCCCCAGCCACTTCATCTGGCTCCTCTCAATGTGGAGGAGTAGCGGCTCGACACTGTGCCCCTCCCAAATTATTAAGCTTCTCACATTATCTCTAAGGGAGAGCAAGGACACCTTGCGGAGGAAAATAATTTCGGCCACTTGTATCCGGGATTTTGTTCTTTCCGTCACAACCTAGAGCTCATAGGTGAGGATAGGAATGGAGATTGACTGGTAAATTGAGAGCTTCGCCTTTCGACTTAGCTCCCTCTTCACCACAACAGACCGAAACAAAGTCCGCATCACTGCAGACCCTGCACCGATCCATCTGTCAATTTCCCACTCCATTCTTCCCTCAATCCTGAACAAGACCCCAAGATACTTGAACTCCTCCGCCTGGGGAAGGATCTCATCCCCGACCTGGAGAGGGCATGCCACCCTTTTCCGACTGAAGACCATAGTCTCAGATTTGGAGGTGCTGATTCTCATCCCAGTCGCTTCACACTGTCGGAGCCAACTCACCACCAGGTGGTGATCAGTTGACAGCTCCGCCCCTCTCTTCACCCAAGTTTCCAAGACATGTAGTCGAAAGTCCAATTACACGACCACAAAGTCAATCATCTGACTGCGACCTAGGGTGTCCTGGTGCCAATTGGACATGTGAACACCCTTATACCTGAACATTGCGTTTGTTATGGACAATCCCTGATGAGCACAGAAGTCCAGTAACAGAACACCACTTGAGTTCTGATCAGGGGGGCCATTCTTACCAATCATGCCCTTCCAGGTCTCACTGTCATTGCCCATGTGGGCATTGAAGTCCCCCAGTAGAATGATGGAGTTGCCAGAGGGGGCACTCTCCAGCACTCCCTCTAAGGACTCCAAAAAGGGTACTCTGCACTACTGTTTGGTGCACAAGCACAAACAACAGTCAGGACCCGTCATCCTAAGTGCAGGCGGAGGGAGGCTACCTTCTCATCCACCGGGGTAAATCCCAACGTACAGGCCCCGAGTCGAGGGACAATAAGTATACCCTGCTTAGTGTCTCTCCCCGTGGGAAACTCCAGAGTGGAGCAGAGTCCAACCTCTCTCAAGAGGAGTGGTGCCAGAACCCAAGTGGTGAGTAGAGGCGAGTCCAACTATATCTGGTCGGAACTTCTCAACCTCACGCACCAACTCGGGCTCCTTCCCTGCCAAAGACGTAACATTCCATGTCCCTAGAGCTAGTTTCTGTAGCCGGGGATCAGATAGCCTTTGGCCACCGCCCAGCTCACATTCCACCCGACCCCTATGGCCCCTCTCACAGGCCATGAGAAGGGGGACACATGTTACCCTTTCAGGCTGTGCCCGACGAGCCCCATGGGTGCAGGCTCAGCCACCAGCCGCTCAGCTTCGATCCCCACTTCCAGGAAAAGAGTTTTCAACCTGTATTTAAAAACATTCACACTTGGGGCTGACCTCACCTCTGTTGGCAACTTATTCCATTTGTGTGCAGCATAAAAGCTAAATGCTGCTTCACCATGTTTGCTTTGGACTCTGCGCACCACTATGTGACCTGAGTCAGTCGATCTCAGAGCAGAGCATGGTTTTGTCACGTCCCATCGGAACGAGAGGTAGGACCCAAATGCAGGAACTCGGAAGACGCAAGGTAGTTCAAGAAGAGACACGTTTATTGGTGCACGGGGAAACAATGCAGGCAGAAGTGTCAAGGAGTCAGGCTTACAAGGTTGGTCAAAGAACGGATGGAGGTCGGTACACACAGGTTCAGTCAGCAGTACAAGAGTGCTGGAACGGGACATAAAGCTCAGCGAACTGGCGGCGGACCAGTCGTCACCGGGTCCTATATATACGGGGGATGATCAGGCCGCATGAGGCACAGGTGTGTGCCTCCCAATCACCACAGCCGCACAGCTCGCACTGAAGCGGCAGGATCATGACAGTACCCCCCCCCCTCAAAGGCACGGCTCCCAGACGTGCCTAAACGAAAAAAAACAAACACTAATTCACACAGGCAGAGGTGGGCGGAAGGAGATCCGGAGGAGGGCACGCCCCCCCCGAACCCCAGACTGGTGGCCATCGAGGCCACCAAACACAAGACGTCCGGGCGGACAGGTCAGGAGGACGACCCGGACGCCAAGCACCAGGGTCCCCACGGGGCAATTCGGGCGGACGACCTCTGTGAGGAACCAAACGGCGGGGCAGGAACCAGAACGAGGCAGGCCACTGCTTCGGACGAGAACCTCCCACGCCGTCGTTGCAAGACGACCAGGGATTGGTCGCCAACGAGGCCAGGTCCTGGAGCGGCTGGGCGAACTCAGGAGTGAAGAAGATGATGGAGAGCAGGACCAGAGCCATGACCGCCACCCCGAAGTCTCTCCAGCTCCTGGGTGGCTCCACAGAACTCTCCAGCTCCTGCTGGACAGGGACGTGAGGAGAAGGCGACCCCGTCGCCGCCCCCTCCTGGACAGCAGCTTGAGAAGGCGGCGCCATAGCCGCCCCCTCCTGGACAGCAGCTTGAGAAGGCGGCGCCATCGCCGCCCCCTCCTGGACAGCAACGTGAGAAGGCGGCGCCATCGCCGCCCCCTCCTGGACAGGAACGTGAGAAGGCGGCGCCATCGCCGCCCCCTCCTGGACAGGAACGTGAGAAGGCGGCGCCATCGCCGCCCCCTCCTGGACAGGAACGTGAGAAGGCGGCGCCATCGCCGCCCCCTCCTGGACAGGAACGTGAGAAGGCGGCGCCATCGCCGCCCCCTCCTGGACAGGAACGTGAGGGCGTGCCCGTCGCCGACAGAGCAGGAGTGTGGAGCGTCCGCGGGCCGGTCGCCACTGCCACTCCAGAGCACGGACGAGAAGCGGCTGTGGAGACGTCGCCACCTTCTGGACAGCAACGTGAGGCGGCATCGGGTCGGTCCCCACTGTCACGTGAGCTTGCAGTGCATCCGTAGAAACAGCAACGTGGGCGTGGCGCGGTGGCGAATCCGTTTCCAGGGCAACGTGAACCTGAGTAGGCGGAGAGTCAGTCGAAACTGACACGTGGGCGTGTCTCGGGAGCGGGTCAGTTCCAACTGCCACGTGAGCTCTGCTCGGAACCGCCAACACTGCGACGTGCACTTGAGGTGGCGAGTCTGTTCCCACTGTGGCGTGCACTTGGCAAGGGGACGAGTTGGTTTCCACGGCAACGTGAACCTGAGCAGGCGGAGAGTCAGTCGAAACTGACACGTGGGCGTGTCTCGGGAGCGGGTCAGTTCCAACTGCCACGTGAACCTGAGTCAGCAGCGAGTCTGTCGCCGTTGCGACGTCAGCGTAGGTCGGCTGGTTCGCCAATCCTTGCCGGACCTGGGCCGTGAGAGCCGCCAATTCAGCGCTCTGCCTCTCTAACTGCGCCCGCATTTCGCGACAGAACGCCTCATGGTTTGGCGGCTCCTCCTCCCTCTGGGCTTGAGGCTTCGCCACCAGCTGCGGGTCTGCCGGTCTCACCGTTGCCGGCGAGGAGTGGGAGGACGGTGTCTTCGTTGCCGCGCAGCGAGAGACACCAGGGAGCGCCCGGCCGGGGCGTCTCCTCTGTCCGCCACGCGGAGGTCCCGGGTAGATGGCCAATCGGGTTCCCTCGTACCGATTAGTGTACTTGGATCTACCGGGCAAAGTCGCTCGGGTGCTGGAAACGCGGGGAGGCGGCGCAAACTGACTGGGGTGAAAGATCGGACGAGCAGATTCATTTTCAAATTTGTCTGAGTCGTACTCAGGCAGCCGGTCATACAAATCGTGGTCCTCCTCATATTCCGAAAAGTCAGAGTCCAGAATAATATGAGGAGCCGGACGGGTCGTGTTCGGGACGTATTCATACCTCGCTGGCAGAGCGTAAGACACGGAAGTGGAGGACATCAGGGAGCCTACCGGGATTGGGCAGGCTTGGTCCTCCGGCAGACGGTCTACCTTGCGTCGGTCCCGGCGACGCCCGGTCTTTCCTGCTGGGTCCTGTGATGGCCAGTTCGTTCTGTCACGTCCCATCGGAACGAGAGGTAGGACCCAAATGCAGGAACTCGGAAGATGCAAGGGAGTTCAAGAAGAGACATGTTTATTGTATGCAGAGTTCGGGGATCGAGCAGGCAGTCCGGTGCACGGGGAAACAATGCAGGCAGAAGTGTCAAGGAGTCAGGCTTACAAGGTTGGTCAGAAAACAGACGGAGGTCGGTACACACAGGTTCAGTCAGCAGTACAAGAGTGCTGGAACGGGACATAAAGTTCAGCGAACTGGCGGCGGACCAGTCGTCACCGGGTCCTATATATACGGGGGATGATCAGGCCGCATGAGGCACAGGTGTGTGCCTCCCAATCACCACAGCCGCACAGGTCGCGCTGAAGCGGCAGGATCATGACAGGTTTGTATTCTATAAGCATTTCTCTCATGTATTCAGGGCCTAAATCATTTAGTGATTTATAGACCAGTAGCAGAACTTTAAAATGTATTCTAAAGTTGACTGGAAGCCAGTGCAAGGACTTTAGGATTGGAGGTATAAGCTCCGACCGCTTTGTTTTGGTCAGAACACGAGCTGCAGCATTTTGAATGAGCTGCAGTTGTTTAATACTCCTTTTGGGGAGTCCAGTCAGAAGACCATTACAGTAGTCAAGTCTACTTGAGATAAAAGCATGGATGAGATTTTCCTGGTCTGCTTGACACATTCAAGACTTCACTCTTCCACTTCACCGGATATGTTCTTCAGATGGTAGAAGGCAGTTTTTGTGATTGATTTGATATGATCGTTGAAAGTCAGGTTGGAATCAATCAGAACACCAAGCTTTTGGACTTGGTCTTTGGTTTCTAACAATAGTGATCCAGGTGTTTCCAAACAGCAATTCTCTTTTCTTTATTGCCAAAAACAATTGTCTCGATTTTGTTGTGATTTAGTTGAATAAAATTTTGGCTCATCCAGTTATTCATCTGATTTAGACAGTGGCACAACACCTGAATTGAACTGTAGTCATCTGGAGACACTGCTAAATATAGGATGAAGACAATTGTCAACGATGGAGTCCACCCCATACCACTCCAAGATCTTCCTCCGATCCACTCTTGCCTGAAACCACTGTCCACTAAGAAGCAAAGGGCCCTTCCTCCACCCATGAAGACAATATGAAAATCTGACTGATATATCTGGTGTGTGTCATCTGCATAGCTATAGTAGTCAAAATTCAAGTTTTGAAGAATTTGATCCAAGGGTAGCATATACAGGCTGAACAGGAGAGGTCCAAGAACTGACCCTTGAGGCACCCTATAGGTCATTGTCATTCACTGAGACTGACCACCTCCAATGGTCACAAAGTAGCTCCTTTCTTCCAGGTAGGACCTAAACCATTTCAGGACCATTCCATTTTGTCTTACCCATGTTTCCAACATTTTTAGCAGTATATTGGTATCTACCGTATCAAAAGCCGCGCTGAGATCCAACAAGACCAAAATTGACACCTTTCCTGAGTCAGTATTCAACCTTATATCATTTAGCACTTTGATAAGAGCAGATTCTGTACTGTGATGAGTTCGGAAACCTGAATAAAATTTGTTAAAAAGTCCAATGAAATTCAAGAAATTGCTGAGTTGATTAAACATAACTTTCTCAAGAATTTTGGCTATGAATTTGAAATGGGTCTATAGCTTGCTCACATGGAATCGTCCAGTGCTCTGTTTTTTAGAAGAGGCTTAACAGCAGCTACTTTAAGAGCTTTGGGAAACTCGCCAGACTGAAGTGAGCAATTGATTATTTGCTGAAAATCAGGAAGCACTGACTTCACAATAGTTTTGAAAAAGTCAGGTGGTATTGAGTCGAGAGACAGCTCATTGATGGTTTCAACTGCTGAAGAATTTTCTCTAGTTTTTTGGTCAACTGTATAAAATTCTAACAAGTTAATAGAGTTTTCTTTGGGTGGCTTCAGATGTGAGATCATTCTATCTTTTTGCTGATTTGTGCTGACATGTGACCTGATGGATTGTATTTTTTCACTAAAATAACAGGCAGACTCATTGCATTTGTCAGCTGTTTCGAGTTCTGGATCTGTCTGATTTGGGGAGGTGTAAGCTCGTCAACCACAGCAAATAGAGCACAAGTATTGTTGAGGTTATTCCTGATGATTTAAAAAAAAAAGGGGTTGCAGTCTAGCTCTAATTAACTCTTGGTTAAAATTACAAAGACAATGTCTGTCGAAGTTATAGTCAATTTAGAGTTTAGTTTTCTCAACTTGCGTTCCGCTTTCCTACACTCCGATTTAGATCCCTTGACCATCATTGTGCTCTTCCATGGTGTTCTACGTTGCCTCAGGATGATCTTAGTTTTAATAGGAGTGACAATATTCATGGCATTTGTGATTTTTGAGGTGAAATTATCCAAAAGTTCATCAACTGTCTCAGCATTCACAGTCTGTGGCAGTGCTACAGTCTCCATAAACTTAGTGGCCGTACTTTCATTTATGTACCTTTTCCTAATAGGTTCTCTGAACTTTTGGAAGAAGCTGTATTTCAAAAAATACACAAAAATGGTCAGAAATAGCCATTTCCTTCATGTCAATCAATAGAATTTCAAAATCCTTCGAGATGACCAGGTCTGAGATGTGACCTTGAGTGTGCTTTAGACTTAATATGTTGAGTGAGGTTAAACGTGTCGAGTATTGCAGAACGTTCTTTGGATGTTTTTTTCATGTTATTGTCAACATGAATGTTAAAGTCCCCTTTTATGACAAAATAGTTATACAAATAACTGACAGCAGTTCTAAAAAAGCATCTATAAATTTTCCATTGTATCTTAGAAGTCTATAAATCATTAAAAAGCTAACTTTTGGGTCACCCTTAACTAAAAAAAAAACAGATATTCAAAAGAGCTCAAATCACCCAGTATAATTTCTTTACATTGAAATAATGATATAAAAATAACAGCAAAACCACCACCTTTTACCCCTGTTCGATACCTGTTCATAAAATCAAAATCCACTGGTGTTGCCTCATTTAAAATGGTATTACAGCTACTTAACCACGTTTCATTTAATAACAAAAAGTCCAGACCATAGGTTGTAATGATGTCATTGATCAACATTGATTTGTTACCCAGTGACCTAATATTAAAAAGAGCTAGTCTTGCAGAGATGGCTGGAGAGAATGGTTTAACAGACTCACATTTTATCCTCAAAAAGCTGGAAGTTCTACTTTTTTGGTGCTATATCTTTTTGACCAACTTTCTGCCCCTTGTAAATACATGGATGAAAAATGCCTGATCTTCATAGGGGTCTGAGTTATTCTGGAAAAGACCCGGTAAATATTAGTCAGATTTTCATATTGTCTTCATGGGTGGATGAAGGGCCTTTTGCTTCTTAGTGGACGGTGGTTTCAGGCAAGAGTGGATCGGAGGAAGATCTTGGCGTGGTATGGGGTGGACTCCATCGTTGACAATTGTCTTCATCCTATCCATCACACCCACCATTGCATTCAGGCTGGGAGAGAGGGAGCAAACATCTACTGCGGATTGTATGGTTGTCGTAGTCATAGAGGGGAGATTCTGTGGTGTGGATGGCTCCAATGGGGCAGGAAGAGGTGTGTGAGGTTTGAAGTGCAGACATTCCATTTGTAATTTCCTCATCAGATTGTTTGGATGACGCAAATGAATTTGTGTGCACCTTGTCTCACCTTATCTCTTGTCCCTCCTATTGTGTGGGAACAACTGGATCCTTTTGTCCTTGTTTTTTGTAAACATTTTCTTTACAGGGCGGTGAATGACGAACACAATAGAAAATGTTGGCAGATAATAACTTAACCTCTTGTCTATTTAGACAGAAAGCGTCTACTTTGTAAATAATTTTACGCTCCCAAAAAAGGCAGAAGTTGTCAATGAAACTCACGGATAGTGCAGTGCACACCTTGCCTAACCACCTATTCAGTTGACGAGCCTTGAGAAATGTTTATCTCCAGATCGTACAAGTGGGAGAAGTTCGCTTATAAAAACCATACCATCCATCCCTTGCACTTTTGTTAGGAGATCAATGAAATCTTGCTTCAGTACCTCTGATTGCTGCTTGAGAGCATCCAGGGCCCCTGTGTGTATAATGACAGATTTAACAGTTGGGTGCTGATCAGTGATCTCCAGGACTTTTTGAGAGATATCAGACACTGTGTCATTAGTAAAACACAGTACTTTGGTGTTCTTCTCACTGCAAAAGCGTTTCACATCCTTGATGGCTCCATCACCAACTATTAATGTTTGATGACGCAATTTTTTTTCTTTTTTCATACCTTTTAGTGGTGGTGGAGGATGAGCATTCTTTGCCTGGGTCTTGTAAGAGTGCCTCACATCTATTTTTAAGTCCGACATCAATATTTCGCACTGGCTTACATTTTTTTTGTTGCTCTTCGCCGTAATGACCGTCCATCGCCACTCACTTGATGTTAAGGCGGCCCGCAAAGCAGTAATCTCTTAGTGCTGTTGTGTCTTCCTTTTTAAATGTCTCATTTGTTTGAGCTTTTCTCCCAGTAAATTTCAAGGAGAACTGCTGGGATTTTCCGTTATCCTTTCCACAGTTCACATCAGTCCTCATTGTTGACCTAGGTGACTGTCTGTTAGCACACCTCTGCTCACCAGACATCTGCAGACATCTCATGTATTCAGGACCTAAATCATTTAGTGATTTATAGACCAGGTGCAGAACTTTGAAATCTATTCTAAAGCTGATTGGAAGCCAGTGCAAGGACTTTAGCAATGGAGTCATATGCGCTGACCGATTTGTTTTGGTTAGAACGCGAGCTGCAGCATTCTGAATTGACTGCACCTGTTTAATACTCTTTTTTTTTGGGGGGGGGGGGGGAGTCCAGTCATTCAAAGCATGGATGAGCTTTTCTTGGTCTGCTTGACACATAAAAGCCTTCAGTCTAGATATGTTCTTCAGATGGTAGATGGCAGTTTTTTCGATTGAGTTGATATGACTGTTGAAAGTCAGGTCAGAATCAATCAGAACACCAACAATTCGGACTTGTTCTTTGGTTTTTAAAGGGAATGGAAGTACCGCAATGCACCTTCCAATGTAGAAACAGCCGATCAGGGGCGTGACGTAGGACATTGTGACAACAACATGGATCCTGTAGGAATACACTGTAAGAACGCTGATGAATTTTCCGATGATTGGAGCAAGGAACATTATTCTGATGAGTCCCACGAAGACAGTGAAGAATACGAGCTTTATGAAAGCATTAAAGGTTATCAATTTTAGCCAGTTAGACAGCACACACATTCGAATTGTGGAGGATATGCCTCGTGTTGGAAATATCGACTGATAAGCGTTTGTGAAGTTCTTGTTTGGTTTAGTCATAATCTGATAAATAGTAAAGCCTTTGATATTCTGAATGTATATACGAAGTATTGGGTCTTGTTTTGAAATCATCCAAACGGCGTGTATTTAGTGATTTGGTACGTGAAACTGCAGCAACTACTTTGCATGTAAAATACTTATTATTGCACCAAAACACACAGAAGCCGATAACGTAGTCCAAGTTGGTATATTTTCACAAAAAAAAGTTTCTTTCAGTTGGTATATTTTCACCAAAAAAAAAAAAAAAAAAAAAGTTTCTTTCATTCACCACAGCGTGTCATCTCAGATGGACACACATATTTGTCCAGCACAAGTTTTACAGCAGGGAGACCCTGGTGGGATACGAACCCACAAACCCTGGTTAATGAAACCTATGCTCTAACCACTGAGCCACAGAGACTCCTGCAATTGTGTAACAATAAAATAATATAATGCTGCTTTCTTGCAGCTTGTCCCATTTGGGATCACCACAGCGTGTCATCTCAGATCAACGCTCATATTTGTTTGGCACAGTTTTAATAAAAATAATAAAATAAAATGAAAATAATAATAAATCATTTTTACAGATTGGTTTTAGCTTACAATCAATGAGGAATTCTCAAAATGAATGGGTTTTTCTTTGTCGTGAATACAAAAGACTCCCAACTTATCATCGTTCCAAAACAGCCCATCCCAGATTTTGTGACGTCAGAGGTCCGCCCACAAAATTAGTCATTTTGCAGATAAGAGAAACTAGGTCAAAGATTGCGAACTTTAAGTCATAAGCACTTATGTTTTTTGGGAAAAACATCGAACAGGAACTGCATTTTATGGAAAGGTTGAACATATATTTTCATTTAGATAAGATGATTTGCGTTGGAAATTAGACATTCCATACACTTTAAAGATAGAGAGTCCAGGTGTTTAATTCTCAGCAATTCTCTTTTCTTTATTGCCAAAAACAGTTGTCACACTTTTGTTGTGATTTATTTGAGTAACATTTTGGCTCATCCAGTTATTTATCTGCTTTAGACTGTGGCACAATACCTCAATTGATCTGTAGTTATCTGGAGAGACTGCTAAATATAACTGTCATCTGCATTGCTATGATAATCAGAATTAACATTTTGAGAAATTTGACCCAAGGGTAGCATATACAGGTTGAACAGGAGGGGTCCAAGAACTGACCCTTGAGGGACCCCTTAGGTCATTGCCATTTGTTGACATTGATCACTTCCAATGGTTACAACGTAGCTCCTTTCCTAAAAGACCTAAAACCCCAAAAGACCTAAAAGGACCGTTCCATTTAGTCCTACCCACATTTCCAACCTGTTCAGCAGCAGTTCAGCAGTGGAAAGGTCTATTCAGGTGTGCTGAAAAGGAGGGTCCATGAGGAAGTCAAATCTAAGATTCAGAAGTAACAATGTGGTTTTCATCCTGGCTGTGGGATATTGGAAAAGCTCTACACTCTCAGCCACCCTGGCCACCAGGCATTCCCCTTCCAGCCCCACCTCCGGACCGAGCTCCAGGGGAGGGCCCTGGTGAACCACATCCAGGCAAAGAAAACTGCAATCCATTAGTTTTACATATTATAGGGTTTAATGGAGCCATGCTTTGTCTGGTCCCTCACCTCAGACCTTTTAGCATGGTGAACCCGAACAGGGGCGTGAGACAACTTAGCTCCTAGGATCATTGGCACACACGAAACCCTCTACCACATATAAGTTCATGGAGGGGATCTTATTATTATTATTATTATCTATTCCAGGAGTGCTCAGACGTTTTTGCCCCAAGATCTACTTTTCAAGCAGCCAGCCTCTTGCGATCAACGATGGGGGGGGGGACAGTGTGTTGGGGGTCGTGGACGTCTTTTTTTTATCTTTTTTTTTTTTTTTTTTTTTTTTTTTAGAATGTCCAATGAGGGGCAGCACATTGGCTCAGCTGGTAAAGCGTTGGCCTCACAGCTCTGAGGACCCCGGTTCAATTTTTGACCCGCCTGTGTGGAGTTTGCATGTTCTCCCCGTGCCTGCGTGGGTTTCCTCCGGGCACTCCGATTTCCTCCCACGTTCCAAAAACGTGCAACATTAATTGGACACTCTAAATTGCCCCTAGGTGTGATTGTGAGTGAGGCTTTTTGTCTCAATGTGCACTGTGATTGGCTGGCAACCAGTTCAGGGTGTACCAAGCCTCCTGCACGTTGACATGTGGGATAGGCTCCAGCAGTTCCTGCGACCCTCGTGAGGATAAGCGGTGAAGAAAATGGATGGATGACCACTGATCAAATAGAATGACCAACTCACAAGGATCTACCCACTACAAAAATGCAAAACATATTTATTTTAAAGTATATTGAGGATTCATGTGTAAATGTATGTTTGTGTGCCTTGCATAACCGTATGAGCCAATATTGCACAACACAACATAATTAACTATAAACATTTTTTGTAACTATCTGAGTTCACGTTGATGATCACTAAACACCATACGAATGAAAATCCACACCTGTCACTCAAATCAGTCGATTCATCCAACTGCAGTGAGAAACACTCAGAATCTCCAATGTCCTGTCACACATCAGCCATGGCTTCACTGCGCCTTGTAACTGTACTCCGTTACAGTGGTGGCTTTCGCTGTTGAACTATGTTGTGTGAAAAGTGACTGCTGTGCGGCTGCCAGTTGAGATTTTAGTTCGTTTACTTTTCTCATGATCAGCTTGCTTTTTGGCAGAATGTCGGCGTAGTATTTTCCATAAACAGTTCGAAAATGCCGCTCCACATTTCCCTTCTTTGGTATAACAATACTACACTGGCAGATGAGGCAAACTCACTTCGAAAATGACGAAGTGAAAAATAAGTCCGCCTCTCATTCTGTATGAAAATGATGTGTTTTTATCTTCTTCGTTACTCCAGCATCCATACTCATGTTTGATCAGATTTCTTCAGCGAGGGCTTAAAATAGGAGGTAACTCGCTGACGAGCATGCTCTCCTGTACTAAGTGCCGCGGCTGCGCAAATTGGGAGGCACACACCTGCGCCTCATGCGGGCTGATCATCCCCTGTATATATAGGACCCGGTGACAACTGGTCCTCCGCCAGTTCGTTGACCTTTCTGTCCCGTTCCAGCACTCTCGTATTCCTGACTGAACCTGTGTGTACCGACCTCCGTCCGTTCTCTGACCAACCTTGTAAGCCTGACTCCTTGATACTTCTGCCTGCGTTGATTGTTTCCCCGTGTACCGACTCCTGCCTGTCCGCTCACCTGTTCTCTTCGCCCGACGTCACAACTACCGCTGTGGCACCGGACAGCCTGCTTGTTCCCCGACCTCTGCATCCAATAAACGTGTCTCTTCTTGAACTACCTTGCGTCTTCCAAGTTCCTGCATTTGGGTCCTACCTCTCGTTTCCGATGGGACGTGACAGAACGAACTGGCCAATGTAGGACCCAGCAGGAAAGACCCGGCGTCGCCGGGACAGACGCAAAGTTGACCGTCTGCCAAAGGACCAAGCCTGTCCGATCCGGGTAGGCTCCCTGATGTCCTCCGATTCCGTGTCTTACGCTCCGCCAGCGAGGTATGAATACGTCCCGAACACGACTCGTCCGGCTCCTCATATTCTTCTGGACTCTGACTTTTCGGAATATGAGGAGGACCGTGATTTGTATGCCGGGCTGCCTGAGTACGACTCCGACGACTTTGATTTTGAGTCTCCCAGTCAGTTTGCCCCGCCTTCCCGCGTTTCCAGCACCCGAGCGACTTCGCCCGGTAGATCCAAGTGCACCTATCGGTACGAGGGAACCCGCTTGGCCATCTACCCGGGACCTCCGCGTGGCGGCCAGAGGAGATGCCCCGGCCGGGCGCCCCCTGGTGTCTCTCGCTGCGCGGCAACGAAGACACCGTCCTCCCACTCCTCGCCGGTAACGGTGAGACCAGCAGACCCGCAGCTGGTGGCGAAGCTTCCAGCCCAGAGGGAGGAGGTGCCGTCAAATCACGAGGCGTTCCGCCGCGAAATGCGGGCAGAGATAGAGCGGCAGAGCGCGGAATTGGCGGCTCTCACGGCCCAGGTCCGGCAAGGATTGGCGAACCAGCCGACCTACGCTGACGTCGCAATGGCGACGGACTCGCTGCTGACTCAGGTTCACGTGGCAGTTGGAACTGACCCGCTCCCGAGACACGCCCACGTGTCAGTTTCGACTGACTCTCCGCCTGCTCAGGTTCACGTTGCCGTGGAAACCGACTCGTCCCCTTGCCAAGTGCACGCCACAGTGGGAACAGACTCGCCACCTCAAGTGCACGTCGCAGTGTTGGCGGTTCCGAGCAGAGCTCCGCTGACGTCGCAACGGCGACGGACTCGCTGCTGACTCAGGTTCACGTTGCCGTGGAAACAGACTCGCCACCTCGCCAAGTGCACGTAGCTGTGGAGACTGACCCGCCTCCTCACCATTCCCACGTCGAGGTTTTGGCGGTTCCGAGCAGAGCTCACGCGGCAGTTGGAACTGACCCGCTCCCGAGACACGCCCACGTGTCAGTTTCGACTGACTCCCCGCCTACTCAGGTTCACGTTGCCCTGGAAACGGATTCGCCACCGTGCCACGCCCACGTTACTGTTTCAACGGATGCACTGCAAGCTCACGTGGCAGTGGGGACCGACCCGATGCCGCCTCACGTTGCTGTCCAGGAGGTGGCGACGTCTCCATAGCCGCCTCTCGTCCGTGCTCTGGAGTGGCAGTGGCGACCGGCCCGCGGACGCTCCACACTCCTGCTCTGTCGGCGACCGGCCCGGGGTCGCTCCCCGTTCCTGCTCTGTCGGCGACGGGCACGCCCATACGTTCCTGTCCAGGAGGTGGCGACAGTTCCCCAGACGCCTCACGCTCCCGTCCAGGAGGAGGTGGAGTTGGTGATGCTGCTGCCGCCTTCTCACATTCCTGTCCAGGAGGGGGCGGCGACGGGGTCGCCTTCTCACGTTCCTGTCCAGGAGAGGGTGGCGACGGGTTCGCCTTCTCAAGTTGCTGTCCAGGAGGGGGCGGCGACGGGGTCGCCTTCTCAAGTTGCTGTCCAGGAGGGGGCGGCGACGGGGTCGCCTTCTCAAGTTGCTGTCCAGGAAGGGGCGGCGACGGGGTCGCCTTCTCAAGTTGCTGTCCAGGAGGGGGCGGTAACGGGCGCCACCTTCTCAAGTTGCTGTCCAGGAGGGGGCGGTACTGGCGCCGCCTTCTCAAGTTGCTGTCCAGGAGGGGGCGGTACTGGCGCCGCCTTCTCAAGTTGCTGTCCAGGAGGGGGCGGTACTGGCGCCGCCTTCTCACGTTGCTGTCCAGGAGGGGGCAGTACTGGCGCCGCCTTCTCAAGCTGCCGTCCAGGAGGGGGCGGTACTGGCGCCGCCTTCTCAAGTTGCCGTCCAGGAGGGGGCGGTACTGGCGTCGTCGCTTTCTCACGTTGCTGTCCTGGAGGGGGCGGTACTGGCGTTGCTGCCTTCTCACGTTCCTGTCCAGGAGGGGGCGGTACTGTCGCCGCCTTCTCACGTTGCTGTCCAGGAGGGGGCGATGGCGTCGCCGCCTTCTCACGTTGCTGTCCAGGAGGAGCTGGGGAGTTCTGTGGAGCCACCCAGGAGATGGAGAGACTTCGGGGTGGCGGTCATGGCTTTGGTCCTGCTCTCCATCATCTTCACTCCTGAGTGCGCCCAGCCGCTTCAGGACCTGGCCTCGTTGGCGACCAATACCTGGTCGTCTTGCAACGACGGCGTGGGAGGTTCTCGTCCGGAGCAGTGGCCTGCCTCGTTCTGGTTCCTGCTTCGCCGTTTGGTTCCTCACAGAGGTCGTCCGCCCGTGGGGACCCTGGTGCATGGCGTCCGGGTCGTCCTCCTGACCTGTCTGCCCGGACGCCTCGTGTTTGGTGGCCTGGATGGCCACCAGTCTGGGGTTCAGGGGGGGGGGCGTGACCTCCTCCGGACCCCCTACCGCCCACCCCTGCCTGTGTTATTGTCTGTTTTTTCGTTTAGGCACGTCTGGGAGCCGTGTCTTTGAGGGGGGGGGTACTGTCATGATCCTGCCGCTTCAGCACGAGCTGTGCGGGTGGCCGCGCGGCTGCGCAAATTGGGAGGCACACACCTGCGCCTCATGCGGGCTGATCATCCCCTGTATATATAGGACCCGGTGACGACTGGTCCTCCGCCAGTTCGTTGAGCTTTCTGTCCCGTTCCAGCACTCTCGTATTCCTGACTGAACCTGTGTGTACCGACCTCCGTCCGTTCTCTGACCAACCTTGTAAGCCTGACTCCTTGATACTTCTGCCTGCGTTGATTGTTTCCCTGTGTACCGACTCCTGCCTGTCCGCTCACCTGTTCTCTTCGCCCGACGTCACAACTACCGCTGTGGCACGGGACTGCCTGCTTGTTCCCCGACCTCTGCATACAATAAACGTGTCTCTTCTTGAACTACCTTGCGTCTTCCGAGTTCCTGCATTTGGGTCCTACCTCTCGTTCCGATGGGACGTGACAATAGGTTTAAGCCCAACAAGACCCCAGGTTATGATGGATTTACAGGGGAATGGTACAAGACCCTTAAATATTTATCTCCACTGTTGCACAGAACATTCAATTGGGTCTTGAGGAAGGGAAAAATCCCTCCTTCTTGGAGAGAAACAATTATTACAGTATGTAATACCAAAATAAGGGAACGAGACAACAGACTGCTCTAATTATCGGCCAATCTGCTTGTTGAACATGGACCACAAACTCTTCACTTCAATTTTAGCAAAACGCCTTCAAGCAATACTCCAAGATATTTTTCAGTTGAATCAAGCTGATTTTATCAACCAAAGGCAAACACAAGACAATCTCAGGAGAACACTACAGGTAATTAATCACATAAACAAGAACAAATTAGATGCTGTCCTATTAGGGCGAGATGCAGAGAAAGCAAAAAAAGAAAGCATTTGATTCTGTCGTATGGCTTTTCTTATATAAGATACTAGAGACATGCCAGTTCCATATTGATTTTATTAAGATAAAACGGGCCTTACACCATAAACCCACTGCCAAAAAGTCCCAATAGTGCCTCTCCTTTACCTAAAATGCTCAAGCGCGGATCAGCTGAATTCTTCACCGGTTTGAGACCAGGGCAGCCTATTGCTACCCCACCCTTTGTAGCCGGACATCCACCGCTACTCGTCGTTGCATGAAAAGGGAGGCATAGGCTTGCAGTGTGTTAAGGAATTCATTACTATGTTCGTTCTCATGATAAAAGTATATCATTACTACTATAGTTGCTGTGAGGATTGTTTTATCATGTGTTTATTTCTGTTAGTCTTAGTCTGAATTGTTCTTTGTGAGCTGTGTGCGTGTCTTGAAGTGTGACCCAGTGACACCTGGGAGGCGATGCCCCCCTGCCAACCTCAAGCTAATACTCCTGAACACTGGGAAGCGTTGTCTCCATCCTGACATTAGCATGTTTCCCTTCTGATCTTAAGAAGATACTACTCAACACTGGGACGAGATAATGCCTTTCTACCACAAGATGATACCCCCAAATGCCATAAACATGTCTTTAAATAATGCCCTGCTTTTTTTCTTGTGGGTTTATCAGGACATTCTTGCAGCCTTGAAGAAACATGTACCTAAGTGTTTATATGCTGTTGGTGTAGCCATCTGTGTCAGCATTTTCACTGTGTGGGTTTGTGAACATGTAACCCTTTGACCTGAGAAAGCAATAAAAAGAGCAGACAGGGACTACCACTTTGGCAGTCTGAGGGAGCGCACTCATGTATCGGCTCTCCCTGCTGTCCTTCGCGAGAAAGACAATCTTGGTTGGTTTGAGTTCACTCTCTACAGTCCTCAGGCTTGTCTTAGCTGATTTTCTAGGAACATCTCTGACATTCTAAAACATCTCTGACACAGTGGGACAGGTGTCTCCACGTGGGACGTTACGCTATCTTTATCACCGTGGGAGTGGTCAGCAGATCATGTAGGGACCTTCCCAGTGAGGTGAGGACCAACACTTCCTCTTCATGACTTTCCTCAGGACCCAATCACCAGTGGACACCAACACCACCTGTAAAGAAGGTACAGTAGGCGGCAGATCATTTGTTTCTTTAACAGTTTTATTTCAGCATCCCTTTCATCCAATCAGTTAAAGTATCTTCGTCTTCTGAAAGCTGCACTGGCTGCTCTACCACGGGCTGTCTAAATGTTCTACCAGATACTATTTCAAATGGGAACAATCCTTTATCTGTTGCGGTTCTTCTGATATACAGTCTTACTAAATGTAAACATTCTCTCCAAGTTCTCCCTGTATGTTCCATAGTTTTCCTTAATCGAGACTTCACTGTCCCATTGCTTCGTTCCCCTAACCCTGCACAATGAAATTTATTTATAGATTTGCAGCTACTTTACTGATTTTTTTCATTAACAAAATGTGGCCCATTGTTGCCGTACAATTTTTCTAGGATGCCGTGAGAAGGAATAATATATTTACACAAGAACTTTGCTCCAGTAATAGCATCAGCACTTGTACATGGAAAAATCTCCACCCATTTAGATAAGGGGCAGATGAATACTAAACATCTGTAATGCTGGATTTTGTTTAACTCAATAAAATTAATGTGTAAAGACTGGAAAGGTTGACTAGCTTGGGGAAACTGCCCTTTGTTTGGTCTTCAGTTCCCTTGAGTATTATGTTTGCAGCAATTAAGACATGATCTACAAAAAAAAATTTCAGTAAGAATTGAATCCAAAGGTGCGAAAATGGCTGTGTATAATAGCTACCATTGCCATCCCTCCTGTTGAGACATGACAAGGCCCATGACTCAAAATTGCCACTGTTTTAAACAGGTTTTTTTTGTGTGTGTGTGTTTTCCATTGATTTATATCAGTGGTCTCAGAAGTCAATTCACCTCGGGGCTACTGGAGGCACATTTAGGCCGACGGTGGGACGCAGCCTCAGTGCCCATGGACACAATTTGTCATGCCATATCAAGACTTGTCAATATCACCCCACTACCACCTCCCCACCCGGAGAGCCACAACCCCACCGTAATTGGTTGGTTCACCAGCTCCGCACACAACACCGTAAAGTGACATTTATATAAAACTTCAGGGCCACACTATCATTTAACATTAGTAGGGTGCGGCCTTCAAAATATCATCTGGGGGGCCGCAAATGGCCCGCGGACAGCCAGTTTGAGACACCTGATGTATATTATCTTCTAATTCACTTTTTTCTGTAACCCATCACTGGGTTTCACTTTGAGGAGCATATTTTGTATGTCTTTTAGACCTGTTAAATCAAAAGAAGGGTTAGGGGCTTGTGATTGTTTCAATATGTGTGCGGCATATTTTCCTGTTGCTGCCTCCTTGGCGGTTTTATAAGCGAAGGTGTTTCCCAGGGAGACAGTATTTTTTTCATTTTTTTCTTTGTCTTTTTTTAAAAGTTTTTCTTACGGCTCTCTTTCTGCCTCTCACATTCTTTAGCCTGTTCTAAACTCGTGGAGCTGTAATTTATTCACCTGGTTTTAATATAGCCACTGCTTGCATTATTTCAGCTGTCTGTCCTGCATTTCTCTTTCTTGTCTATGCTAACCAACCTCTTGCCCTCCTGAGATGTAAGTCTTAATCTTGGCTTTTCCTTACTTCCCTGTAACACTTGCCATCAATCTTTCTACCAACCTGCTGCATCCTTCAGCCGTTAACTTGCCATTTAAGCCATGTTATTTTTCCCTTTTTTTTTTCATTTTTTAAGAAACCTCATGCTGCCCAGTAAACATTGTTCCATAAATTTTACATCCCCTCTAGGGCAGACTTACTGTTCCCGTTTGTCCCTTACAGACTACTTGTCCTTTGTGGGATCTAAATTCTAATCCACTACCTTGCATACTTCACCGGAACACAAACTTCTGTTAGCATCATTAGGTTTCCATACATGACCTATGATTCCACAATTAAAGGCATTCACACTCGCATTCACTCACTCACACATTTATGGATCCTTATAAATACCCTCTTTAAAGGTGGAGTAACCTTAAAACCTCCTTCTGGCGGAGTAGCCTTCAACCTCCTTCTGGTGGAGTAGCCTTAAACCTCCTTGTGGCGGAGTAGCCTTAAAACCTCCTTCTGGTGGATTAGCCTTAAAACCTCCTTCTGGTGGAGTACCCTTAAAACCTCCTTCTGGCAGAGTAGCCTTACTTCCCGGTTCAAGCGTTGTCTGGACGCCAGTTGTTCGTGATCCATCAACCTTCATCCACCGAGGGGAGATTGGACCATAGCACCGGCCTGGCCACGAGTTCACGTCCCACTAGTGCTTTTGTTCAGGAACAGCTAATTGCTCCTGGCTGTCGACAGACTTCGGTGTGTCCGATATCTCCTTGATGGGCGATAGTGTGTTGGGATCCGGCCGAAAGGACCAAAATGTCAGTTTAAAAAGCCTGACTCTCTATTAAAAAAGGCGAACAGACAAGGCTTCAAGTTTTACTTGCTGCAAGGGGAGCGACAAGGCCTCTCCCTGCTTCCAACCAACTCCAACTCGTGTACCCTTGCAACTTCTTTTTATTCACATAAATCACATGATGAGTGTACGTGTGTGTGTGTGTGTGTGTGTGTCTCTGTGACTGTTTGATTGATGACATCTTTCTGATTGATGACATCTGTTTTCAAGACAATGAGTTCAAAGGTAGAAGCTAGGTGGTGATGTGTAACCAAGTACAGTATGTACAAAATGAGAACATACGAATGATTTCTTTAACAACTGGGATGTCTCAAAAGCCCAGCGACACCAAAAGGGCAAAATATCTGAATAACCCCCAACTCCAGTCTGAAAGTCCAGGCCACCAAAAGCGAGGTGTCCGGCTGGGCAGGTCAGGAGGTCGACCCGGACGCCAAATGATGGGGCCCGTGATGTCGTCGCCTTCTGCTGGACAGGAATGTGACGCGGACGACGAGCCGTCACCACCTGCTGGACAGGAACATGAGGTGGTAGACAAGCCGTAGCCGCCTGCTGGACAAGAACGTGAGGCGGCCAACGAGCCTGAACAGGAGCGTGGGATTCGGAGAGTAGCTCCTGAAAAACCTCAGGCCGCAGAACGCTGCATTGTTGCTCTTTCGGTGTTTTGACTTGGCACACCTGAACTCGGCGCTTGCCCATGAATGAGAGTCGACGGCTTCAGATGGAATCCGACTGGCTCAGAGTCAGGATTCCTGGAGGAGAACTGGCAGAAACTGGGGGGCATGAATATCTTGTTCTTGGGAACATCATGGAGCAGCGTAAATGATAAACTCAACCCCCTCTTTACTAGAGGAAAATAGTTTGCCTCATCTTTATCTGAATTCACTCCATCCTTGGAACTTAAGTCTGCAATGATCAGCCTCTGGCAGGCTTATCTTCGATCGCCAATCTGCCCTTTTACTTTGGCACTTGCCTGGAAGTCTGTCGCCACCGCAACGTGGGTGTGACGTGGCAGCGGATCTGTTGCCACCAGTGACGTGAGCTACGTTCAGAAACGGGTCGAGGGATACCGTGGCGTGATCGTGGGTCAGCAGCGCGTCTGTTGAAACCGCGATGTGGGTATGGTGAGGCGGCGGATCAGTTTCCATTGCAACGTGAGCTTGGCTCAGTAGCGGATCAGTAGCTACTGCGGCATGAGCGTGGGTTTGCAGCGAATCTTTTTAAACCGCGATGTGGGCGTGGTGCAGCAGCGGGTCCACGACCACCACGACGTGGACTTGGCTCGGTAGCGGGTCAGTTGCCACCGCAGCATGAGAGTGGGTCAGCACCAAGTCTGTTGCAACCACGACGTGGGCGCAGCTCGGCTGGTTATCTAATCCCCGTCGAAGCTGGGCCGTGAGGACCGCAAATAATGCATCTGTGGTACTCTTTCTAGGCATGAAACCATAATGTTGCTCGCAGATACTTCTGTCCTGAGTAGAGCCTCCACTACTCTTTCCCATACCTTCATTGTGTGGCTCTACATCGATATTCCTCGGTAGTTTCCACAGTTCTGAACATCGCCTTTGTTCTTAAAAATGGAACCAGAACACACCAGACTTATGCATGTAGTACCACAGTTCCTCTCTTGGGTCTCTGTCATAGGCTTTCTCTAGGTCTACAAAAACACAATGTAGCTCCTTCTGACCTTCTCTGTACTTTTTCACGAGCATCTGCAAGGCAAATAATGCATCTGTAGTACTCTTTCTCGGCATGAAACCATACTGTTGCTCACAGATGCTTACTTCTGTCCGGAGTCTGGCCTCCACTACTCTTTCCCATAACTTCATTGTGTGGCTCTTCATCTTTATTCCTCAATAGCTTCCACGGCTCTTAACATCACCTTTGGAAAATTGAAACTAACACACTTTTCCTCCATTCTTCTGGCATCTCCTCTCCCGCTAGTATTCTATTGAATAAGTTGGCCAAAAACTCCACAGCAAACAAATTGCTTCCATAGCTTCACTGGTATGTCATCAGGACCAACTGTCTTTCCATTTTTCCTCCTGTTCAGTGCCTTTCTAACTTCCCCCTTACTAATCATTGCCACTTCCTGGTCATTCACACTTACCTCTTCTACTCTTCCTTCTCTCCCATTTTCTTCATTCATTAACTTCTCAAACTACTCTTTCCATCTACTTAGCACACTACTGGCACCAGTCAACATATTTCCATTGCTATCCTTAATCACCTTTACTTGCTGCATATCCTTCCCATCCCTATCCCTCTGTCTGGCCAACCTTTCAAGATCATTTTCTTCTTTCATATCCACCGTGGTGTACATGTCATATACCTCTTGTTTTACCTTCGCCACCGCTACCTTTGCCCTACGTCACATCTCAATGTATTCCTTTCGCCCCTCCTCAGTCCTCTCCATGTGTCACGTCTTCTTCACTCATCTCTTTTCTTGGATGCCTTCCTGTATTTTGGGGTTCCACCACCAAGTCTCCTCCCCTTTCCTACCAGAAGACACCCCAAGTACTCTCCTGCCTGCCTCTCTGAATACCTTGGCAGTAGTATTCCAGTCTTCTGGGAGCTCTTCCTGTCCATCAAGAGTCTGTCTCACCTCTTTCGGAAAGGCCACACAACATTCTTCCTTTCTCAACTTCCACCACCTGATTTTAAGCTCTTCCTTTGTCTTCTTAATATTCTTACCCACTACCGAAGTCATCATACACACCACCATCCTATGCTGTTGAGGTACACTCTCCCCCACCACTACTTTACCGTCAGTAACCTCCTTCAAATTCCATCGTCTGCACAAAATGTAATCCACCTCCGTGCTTCCATCTCCGCTCTTGTAAGTCATATGTTCCTGTCTCTTCTGGAAATAAGTGTTTACCACTGCCAATTCCATCTTTTTTGCTAAGTCCACCACCATCTGACCCTCAAAGGTCCTTTACTGGATACCATACTTACCTGTCACTTCTTCATCGCCCCTGTTTCCTTCACCAACATGTCTCTCTCTCTCTCTCTCTCTCTCTCTCTCTCTCTCTCTCTCTCTCTCTCTGGGATGCTCAGGACTACTTTGTCTAGTTCCTTCCAGAATTTCTCTTTCAACTCGAGGTCACATCCTACCTGTGGGGCATAGCCGCTAATCACATTATACATAATCCCCTCAATTTCAAATTTCATCCTCATCACTCGATCTGGTACTCTTTTGACCTCCAAGACATTCTTAGCCAGCTCTTCCTTTCGAATAACCCCCACTCCATTTCACTTCTCATCTACTTCATGATAAAATAGTTAAAACCCTGCACCTAAACTTCTAGACTTACTCCCTTTGCAATTGCTCATCATGTCAACAAATTCCTGAGCTTTTCCTGTCATAATTTTAACATTCAAAGTCCCAACAAACAGCTGTAGGGTCTGTACATTCTTCTTCTTCTTCTGCTGACTAAGCCACTTTTCTCCTCTTTTTTGTCTTCGACCTACATTATCTGAATTTCTACCTACGCCTTACAGATTAACAGTGCCGCGGGGCACAGTTCGCCCGGGCCACGACCTATCCGTTATGGAATTCGTTTGATGAACGCTCATATGTTTGGTACAGTTTTACGCTGGATGCCCATCCTGACGCAACCTCTGCATTTATCCGGGCTTGGGACCTGCCTATAGATAGTCAAAAAAAAAAAAGAAAAACAAAAGCAATCAAATAAACAAGGTACACAAATTACATTCTACCTAATCTATGTTAAAGTTAAAGTCAAAATAGAAGCAATCAAATCAACAAAGTCAGCACATCAGGAACACAATTCACATAATGATAAAGTTAAAAGGGTATGAGGGTAAGAAGGTTCAAGTATGAAAATATAAAGGATATGTACATTTAAAGGATATGGGGATAAAAGAGATTCAAACCACAATGACTGTCACTCCAGTAGTTGAAGGTTGTGTCCACTTGTACAATTTCCTATAAGTCCTCACAGCCCTCGTTGTACAAGTTGTTTAGGTCGTACAACTTATGTAGTTACTCATGTTCGATGTTTCTTCAACAGCAAGGGTTTGATCACAAACGCGTCTCGTTCTTAGCCAGCTCACTTAGGGTAGTCCGGGCCTAGAAGCAAGTTTAAGTTGACAAAAAAAGAGCGTGTCAGCTCAGATGAACGCTCTTATTTGGTTGGCACAGTTTTTACGTCGGATGCCCTTCCTGCCGCAACCCCTCTCAGGGAGTGGAGGCCACAGTGAGAAGCAAACTCACGACCCCTGGTTTACCAAACCAATGTTCTAAGCACTGAGCTGTGGGGCCCCCAAAAGAACATTTACATCATTATTTCTGGAACATTTGTTGCTACTTGTTTTGAGGTGGTATCAACTTTTTTTAAAAAATATTTATCCATCCATCCATTTTCTTTGCCGCTTACCCTCACGAAGGTCGCGAGGATCGCTAGGGCCTATCCCAGCTTTCAACGCGCAGGAGGCAGGCTACACCCTGAACTGTTTGCCAGGCAATCGCAAGGCACATCAAGACAAACAGCCGCACTCACAATCACACCTAGGAGCAATTTAGAGTGTCGAATTAATGTTGCATGTTTTTGGGATGTGGGAGGAAAGTGGAGTTCCCAGAGAAAATCCACGCGGGCACGGGGAGAACATGCAGACTCCACACAGGTGGGTCCAGGATTAAAACAGGGACCTCATAACTGTGAAGCCAACTCTTTACCAGCTGAGCCACCATACCGCCAATAAATATTTATTATTATTATAATAATTATTCTTCTCTTTTTCATGTTGTTTTTTTCTCCTCACCTACTGATATGACCTTTGTTAAGGATGACCTACTTGATCAGATTTTGTCAGGATTTAATGATGAGAATGGAAACACTCTTATGCAGTCTCTTACAAATGTACCATTATTTCATTTTTAGTCTATTTAAATTAATTGGAAGCCTGATTTCAGTTGAGTTTTTTTCCTTTTGTCCTTTCTCAATGTATATTTATATGTATATCTCAATGTATACAAACTTGTGATCTACAATGATTGGCAACTTGTATAGCATTTTTTTTCCCAGTTAAAGGTTTGACAATAAATAATTGGAAAATATGGATAGGAGAGCATTCAATCTGTGCCTGTACTGTAGTGAGGCGGGCCACCACATCACCAGCTGTCCCAAATGTCCATGAAACTGGAATACTTGCCAATAAATGAGGAGTTGGTGAATCTGAATGTGAGTGCCACCTCTTTTGTTCATTTTCAGAAATCTGCTACCATCTTTTGGAATCATCTGTCATCACCAGTCTCCGCCCTAATAGATTTGTGAGCTGACACCTTATTGTCCTCTATTTAGTTCAACAAATGAGAATTTATCAGTTGGTTCTAACAACTCTCAAACGTTCCACTGGCCTTGATGATTGCCTGATCTCCTGTATTCAGCAGCACCCTGGTCCCGTTTCCCTCTAATTATCGGGTAACTTTCTTGAGTATTTAAGTTTTACATGTTCCCTTCCCTTCAAGTTCTTATCGTTTTTGGCTTGCTGTGGCTGAGACTTCATAACCACAGGATTGTCTGTACCGAGCGCAAGATCACCTGATGGAGCAATTACAGTCGTGAGAACTGCTTGCGCTCTGCTACAGTGCCCCATAGTAGCTGAGATCAAAGTGAATTCTTGGACTTGGATCCAGTGTCATCGTCCACCACCTCCCCTCCGATTTACCATAACCTAGCTCCAGTATTCAGCAATGACCAAACCACCTCTGCACAGACCTTATGATTGCGCTTTTGACCTACAGCCCGGTGCCCCGTTACCTAGCGGCCATAGGAGGCCATAGAGACCTATAGGACAGCAACCACTCATTAGCCACAGATATCATTCGGTCTTCCTCATCAATGTTGGGTGCAAGTTTCTTTTTTATGGACAAGAAAAACAAGACCCTCCATCCATGTCTGGTCTATTGTGGCCTTAATTAGAACACTATTAAGAACAGGTACCCTTTGCACCTGACTGACCCTGCCTTTTCACCTCTTCACAGTGTTTTTACTAGGTTGGATTTGCACCAAGCCTACACCGTGGTCTGCATTCAGGAGGGTGAAGAGTAGAAGACAGCTTTTAACAACCATAGAGGGCGCTATGAGTACCTTGTCATACCTTTCGACTGAACCAACGCCCCTGCTGTTTTCCACTCGTTAATGATGTTCTGCACGACATGATTGGGAAATGTGTTTTTGTGTACCTTGATTACATACTAGTTTACTCCCGTTCTGACGCAGATCACATTTGACGTGCAACTAGTACTCCAGAGACTCCTTGAAAACAAGCTTTTTGTCAAAGTTAAAAAACGTGACTTCCATGACCCCAAGACCACCTTTGGGGTACATTATTGCAGGAGGGCAGCTTCAAATGGACCCAACCAAGATGACTGTGGTCACCGACTGGCACACCCCAGCCTCAAGAAAAAAGTTGCAATGGTTCCTCAACTTCGTCAACTTCTGCTGCTAGTTCACATGGAACTACAGTTGGGTGGTTGCACCTCTCACTGCCCTCAACTCCACCCTAAAACCCTTCCAATGAACAGAGAAGTCCGACATAGCTTTCGATGCACTAGCTATGTAGACAGACAAACAGCGATAGATAGATAGATAGATAGATAGATAGATAGATAGATAGATAGATAGATAGATAGAGATAGATAGATAGATAGATAGATATAGATAGATAGATAGATAGATAGATATATAGATAGATAGATAGATAGATAGATAGATAGATAGATAGATAGATAGATAGATAGATAGATAGATAGATATAGATAGATAGATAGATAGTTGTTGTTTATACGTCTAAAACTTTCTCTATATCAAGAGGTATACATGAGGCCCTATTTATTTATTTATTGTATTATTGTTGTTGAACTCTTGTTCTTACATTTCACAAAACTCCAATATTCGTGGTTTATACAACTTTAATCAAGAATCAGAATCAGCTTTAATGGCTAAGTATGTAACAACACCCAAGGAATTTGTCTCCGTTTGTCGGTGCAGCCTTGGTACCATATTCATGTTGAGTATAGAGAATAAGAGCAAACCAACAAGAAAAAAGAACAATAGACATTCAATTAATTGGGAACTATTTCTTATCAGAGTCACAGTTGTGCAAAGATGGAGTCATTTGCATTTAGAGCAGTTTGTGTGTCAACACCCCACTGTATGTTAAGCTTACGCTCACCGTTGACAAAACAATAACAAAATAGAAGTACAAAGACAGTCTCGTACCGTATAACACGAGCTAACTAGCCAAACGGCGTTGAGTCACCAACTCCAACAAATGTGAATGTTCCAGGAGGGCAGTGTGGCCAGTAGCCGGCAGCCTGCCGTTAGCTGGCGGCCCGACTAGGCTCGCTGACATGGAGATGGGTCAGCGGGTAGATGGGGGGCCGCATGCGCGGAGGAGAAAGGAGCTCTCTCTGCCACCGGCCTGGGCACCCCTAACGTACTTACTTCGCCCTGAGTACGCTACATATACAAGACTTGTAAAAGGGTTAGGAAATCGAACAATTATGGACCAGTCATTTTGAATATTTGATCGGGTTCCTCGTCGTCCTTGTCTGTCTGTTGGGGAGTCTGTTGTCAGTTAGAAGTGATCCGCATATCGTCTAATATGCCTCAAAACGATAAGGTAATATGGCCCCGCAGCTTTAGTCTCAGAAGGGGCTGGGATGTCGATTGAGATTTTCGCAACTTTGCGCATTAATGACACTCTCTACTCACGTTATTCGTATTGACATCAAAGTGAATAATATTAGATGTAGTTTTTACAACGATATCTATTTTAAACTGTATATTTTGGTGTCAGTTGCTCTCTAACATCAAGCTGCTGTTCTGCCACACAGTGTACTTCCAAGTTTACCTGACACCCCCCCCTCCACTCTTAAAGGGGTACACTCATAATTACAAACTCCGCCCACCACCGGTGCTTTATTTAGAAACATAGTCCAGGCAACGTAGAGCAAAGACAAGTTAGACATGCTGCATATGTTTTCTCTCAATAATGGCAAAAGTAAAAACAATAAATGCTGTTGCTTTAAGATTCCATGAATGTAGGAGTATGTGAATAATCGAAGAAAAAGTAGTGAAACTGGATGAGATTATCTCTTTTTCAAGTGTGAAAGTTGTGTTCTGAAGCCAAAGTAGAAAGTGCAAGATGAGATGGTGTGTAATGTAAAATTCCACCTCGGCACAGCCTGATCGAGGATGAAAGCACAGACAATAGTGTGCACAAAAAGCTAATTTTGTATTTTAAATATAAGGAGGCAACATAACATTAACCTTAAAACTCTCTGGGAGCATCATTCAGCATTTAACCTCTGCCAGCAATAATTCAGTTTTACACCAAGAAAAAGAGATGGGGATATCATTGTGGGTTAAAAAAAAAAAAATATGAAACAAACTTGGAAGTGATATTTCAAATTTATAGTTCATAGATGGCTTGGTTTGGTTTGCAATGTATGTTGTTGACATTTTAATTGTAAGTTCACAAAAATACAAAATTGAACTTTGAAAAAAGTCTGGGCACCCCTGGTCTAGTTTATATTACTGATACGAATACTGTTTGGACCAGTAGGTTGTGAGGGTGTGTCCCAACAACGGCGCAAGGCAGAAAATCGTAGGTTCGCCAGTCAAGATTTGAATGACTTAATTGCCAGAGGGGAAAAAAATACATTTGAATGCTTGTTAGTATTGATTTGTATTGATCGGTAGCACGTATCAGACAGAAGGAGTTGGGAGAGCTCGTGGCCAGGATGTGGAGGGTAAGAAAGGATGCCGCCTCCTTTGGCCATAGTTTGAATGGCATGCAAGTCTTCAAGGGTGTGGAGGGTGGTGCCAACAATCTGTTCAGCGGTTTTGATTGTCCATTGCAGTCGGAGTTTGTCCTTTTTTGTGGCAGCCCCAAACCAGACTGTGATGGAGCTACACAGTACTGATTGGATGACCGCTATGTAGAACTGTCTCAGTAGCTCTCATGACAGGCCGGGCTTCCTCAGACGGCACAGGAAGTGTAACTTTTGCTGGACTTTTTTCAGGATGGAGTTGATGTTCATCTTCCACTTCAGGTACTGTGAGATTGTAATTCCCAAGAACTTGAAGGTCTCAACAGTTGACACAAGATAGTTGGACAGAGATAACGATTTCCCACATAGTGAACGAAACTGTTTTATTTAATTTTTATTTATTTTATAAATCTAAAATACAAGCTGCACTAAAAAAATATCAGGAATTTCCAGATGCTTCAGCCTTAAACAAAATATCAACTATTATGAAACATTTAGTCTCCATGACACTGAAGAACAACTTGTTGGAAATTCCTGTCAAGCAAAGTGTTAAATATATAGAAATCCAAATAACCAATAAGTCCTCCCAGAGACAACAACTAAACATTAACTCAATATTAAAAAATACAAAGTCCTTCTTAGTATCTGGTTACAAAGACACCTTTAAAAAATACACACACACAATTTCCGAGTTTACTGACACGGATGATGAATTCACCTTTAGTGGGTTTGAGTCGGAGATAAAAGGTAGACTTGTTAAATATTTGTCCTTATTTAGTATTTGTTCTATGCTTCTATTAAGAAAGATATGTATATGGATGATTCTGATTGCGACTGTTGTTGTCTCCATGTGCCCTGCGATTGGCTGGCAACAAGTTCAGGGTGTACTCTGCCTCCTGCCCATCGACAGCAGGGATAAGCTCCAGCACTCCCGCGACACTTGTGAGGATAAGCGGCTAAGAAAATGGATGGATGGATGGATGGATGGATGGATGGATGGATGGATGGATGGATGGATGGATGGATGGATGGATGGATGGATGGACAGACGGCGGCACGGTGGCGCAGCTGTTGGATTCCCCCTAGGTGTGATTGTGACTGTGACAGTTGTCTGTCTCCATGTGCCCTGAGATTGCCTGGCAATCAGTTAAGGGTGTACCCTGCCTCCTGCCCATTGAAAGCTGGGATAGGCTACAGCCCTCCCGGAACCCTTGTGAGGATAAGCGGCTCACAAAATGGATGGATGGGTGGATAAATATGTACGGACATGCCATTAAAGTTGGTTTCAATATAATGGATGTCAGTATAAGATATGACACCATGAATTAGTTGCTAGCCAGTCATAGCGCAATAGAAACTAACGACAATTTACACTCACAATCACAATTAAGGACATTTTATAGTCTCCAATTAATGCATGTTTTGGGAATGTGGGAGGAAACTGGAGTGCCCGGAGAAAATCCACTCAGAGCATGCAAACTTCATGGGTAGGGCTGGGATTTAAACCCCAGGCCCCAGAACTCAGTAGCGGGGGATATAATTATATTTAGCATTTCAATAAGAAATCACATTTGTTTCAGTAAGTGTTTTTTATTTAAAAAAAAAAAAAAACATAAATAAGGGTCCAGATAGCGCTTGATATCAAGGCTTTATATATAAAAAAATGTTTTTCACACGGACCTTAGTTCTAGCCTCCATATTAAAATTGTAAGGATCATTTTTAATCATTGGTCATCCGATTTTAAGACCAGCTGTTAAAATTTAAGTAATGCTAGGGAAGCGTTCCTTTTATTTTGAAATTGCAGAGTCCTTATTACCGGAACCTTTGCTCTTGCTATTGACAGCGCACAAAAAGGATGGCATTGGCAAGTTACCTCCTTCAATCATGGAATGAATCATGGAGAGAACATAATATTGTCGACTGCGCGACGTTCGAGTTTTAAAAGGAAAGTCCGTAGCTTATCGGCTTATTTATTCCGTAGAAGTAATGAAAGCTCAAACGACCCCGTCGTAGCTGTTAGCAGTTAAGCGTAGATGTCGTGGGAGTGAACTATTGTCGTGTCTTTGGATAATATGACAACTCGGCACGTCACTCTAAACTGGCGAACAGAGGATGGAGTTGACCATACGACGAAAGTGACATCATTTAAAGCCCTTGGATAATGCTAACAGAAGGGGAAAGCTTGTTTCTCCACCTTCGGTAGGACAACACGATTTCCTTGCGGAGATGTTGGCTATTCATACACGTCAGCACCTCCCCAGACAACGACATCCTTCATACGACATCATTCACTCCACCACAGGTTTCTATTATTAAACGGACATGTCTTTCAAATTAAGGAGACAATGGACAACAGTCCTATTTGGTGTTATTCTCGGATTCACTGCGTGTTCTTGGTTGATTGTACCCCAAGTTCTGGATAGCAAACGTCATGAATCCGCCTTATGTTCATTCAAAATCGAATCCGCTGTTGGGAAAATATCGGGAAACCTCGCGGAAACATTTGTCGATGAGAGGGCCAGGCATCTTTTCAAAAAGGAGCCGAGAAGTACTGCTGACAACGGGACTGTCTTGAAGCTGCCCAAGCAGTTTCTCTACGTGGGCGTGATGACTGCGAAGAAGTATCTGGCCTCCCGAGCAGTGGCCGCCCACAATACCTGGGCGCGTTCAGTTCCGGGAAAGGTGGAGTTCTTTTCGAGTGCGGGCTCTGGCGATGTCGACCTTCCTGTTCCGATCCCAGTCATATCACTCCCAGGCGTGGATGATTCTTATCCACCACAGAAGAAGTCGTTTATGATGCTCAAGTATATCCATGATCACTATTTGGATAAATACCAGTGGTTCATGCGAGCAGATGATGATGTCTATATAAGAGGTAATCATATTTCTGCTAAGTATTTTAGCGGGTGAGACAAAATGTAATTTTCTGCTTTGTCTTGTAATAAATCAACAAATAATGTATAGATAGATCGATCTATCGATCGATTTGTACCACCCCCACACCAGCAGCGTGGAAATGGGTATTGCAGCCTCTGGCGGACACCACTTTGGTTATCCCCCTTGGAAAGAGGGTGGTGGCCCAATCCAAATTTGGGTAGGGATCTCACTCCCCAATTCAGTTTACGATCTTTTCCAAGGGCTATCACCAAAGCAGTATGACCCCTAGTTGCAACACCCCTTTGCATGTCACTTTTCTCCACCCTCTTCCAAATAATTTCCCAAATTAAGTTTTCATTGGACCCAAAACGTTTTTATTAACTTACTTTGTAATGTATGCAAGAAGAGAGAAATAGTTTTTGTATTTTTTTCTTTTAAACAGATGTCAAGATGTAACGTTTAATTTAATGTTAAATTATTACCCAATTGTAACACTTTAGAAGTGGCAAAATATTGATAATTATATTGTGGCTTAGTCTGTGATTTTGTTTTTGTGTGGATAAAATATTTTATTGTAAATGCAAGCAATTCCTTATGCTGAGCTCAGACTACACAAATCTAGCCCCAAATCTGGACCCATTAGACAACTCGCAGGCAAGCGTTCCGTGTCATGGATGATAATTTGGGTTATGAATTTTCAATCATCGTTAATCGGCATGTGACATAATCAACAATCACGATCTTGTGTCTCGGACTCCTCACATGTAGTACTATGATTGTTCCTCGATTTTGACCAGTAGTGTCACGAAGCACCTTTTAAACCCTGTGACATCCTGAACGACATGCTCTCTCTCACTCTTTTCAGTTTGGGAGTGGGAGTGTGCCTGTACCCTGTGCAGTTTCTCCTGTGGAGCTAAGTTCCAGTTAAACCCACAGATCTGCACTTATGACCTGTGGTCTATATCGCTCCATGTGTCAACCCACATAGATGAATGTTCCATCATGAAACCACAATCAAAGACAATTGATACAATACAACAAAAAGAAACAGCCATGTTTGATCCGTCTGTGTGTGTGTACATCTTCTTTTCCTTTGGGCTTGTCCCGTTAGGGGTTGCCACAGATGAACGCATATTTGTTTGGCACAGTTTTACGCTGGATGCCCTATCACCAGTAAAGCACTGCTATGTCTTTGGGGCTGCCAGGTGTCAGCTAGAGGTCAGATGAACAGGGTCCCACAACCACCAGTCTCTTTTTCCTTACCTAAAGATACCTGGATAGCTTCCAGCATCCCTGCGACCCTAGTGAGGATAAGCACAACAGAAGATATACTTAAACCAAAAATTTTTAATGAGTGGTGATAAACTGCCAATAACTGTTGTCCAGGTTGTGTCCCGCTTCCTAATAGGAAAAAAACTAAAAGCAGAAAGGAAAGAGTAGAAATTGAAGAGCTTTATTTTTTGATTGAAAAATTAAAGAATAACTGAACCGAACTACTCATTTGCGTCTCACTTAAGTGTTCAGACGTTTGATCATAAACTACTTGCCTACACTTATGTTCTTTCCTATGTTTTTTTTAAACTTTATTAAGTTACACTTTCACTTTACCCTCACCCTCTATAGGTGAGAAGTTGGAGTTGTTTCTGCGTTCTCTGAACAGCAGTAAGCCTCTTTACCTTGGACAGACTGGCCTCGGCATGGCAGAAGAATTGGGCAGACTAGCTCTTGAGCCTGGGGAGAACTTCTGCATGGGTGGACCCGGGATGATCTTCAGTAGGGAGGTGCTACGCAGGATGACGCCACACATTGGTACTTGTCTCAGGGAGCTGTACACAACTCATGAGGATGTGGAAGTGGGCCGGTGTGTACGACGCTTTGGAGGGACACAGTGTGCATGGTCCTATGAGGTATTTATTGAGTTGATCAACAGTTTTTTTCTGGCTCCCTTTGTTCATTTACCATAATATAAAACTACATTTCCATAGGGAATTTAACTGGTATTGCAACATTGGGCACACATTTAAATGACATAACTATGGATTGTTTGTATAAAAATGTAGCTTATAACTCTTGAATTGCTTTTATCTTATCTTGTCATAACAGCTAAGATGCGCCAACCATGGACCAGCGTTAAAAAATTCTGGTTTTGACTATTGGAACCAAAAGTGTAATTTCTCTGACCACCACGAACCGCAGAGGTCACCAACATGGAGCCTCTAGCAACTGGGTACAGTACATGAGTGGATTTTGGGGGGGGGGGGGGGTAAAAAGAGGCCCGCGAGTCATGAACAGACAGGCCGAGTGAATGCGCGTTATGGAGAACCAGCCTGCCCGCAACACAAATTTCATTACCTGATGATTAAAAAAAAAAAAATTAAAAAAAAAAGGATTCTGGCTTTGATGTTCTTTGTTACAGAAGTGTATTGCTGTCACACACACACACAAAAATCCTGTTTTTTGGACGAATCCTCCCCCCTGTTTTTCTGGCTATTTTTTTTCCTGAGTTATCGGTATACATCGAACTCACTCGAGAACCTGTGGACTCCATAATAAGGAACATGACCATCTTATTTAGTTTTATCAAATTTTATTTTGACATGGGTTTAAGCCAGTAGGAGATACTCCTGTCCTTGAGTCACATAGATGGTATCGTTATTAGCTTGTCTACTTTACGCTGGCACCTGCGGACTTTGCGTTGGACTGGAGGAAAGCCCATTCAGATTTGGTCTATGCAGCAATGTTTGTCCAGAATCAGTTACAATTACAGTAGGTTTCACTGATGCTCTTCATTGGTCGTCCTTGACTTGACAAAATGCTTTTCATCATAACATTTGTATACATTAGCCCTACAGTTCCGTACCATACAGTGTTATTAATTGTGTGGTTTACCTTAATTAGACCGCTAAGGTAAATGCGTTGGTTGGAGGCACCTGAGCAGTAGTCCGCCAAAAGTCACTTGTCATTCACAGGTTCTCGCTTGAGTTCGATGTGTCCTGATAACTCGGGGGAAAAATAGCCAGAAAAACGGGGGGACAAATATTACTTTTATTTTTTATTTTATTTTACTAATATTACAAAAAAATTGCCCAAAAATCAGGAGTGTGTGTGTGTGTGTGGTGTGTGTGTGTGTGTGTGGTGTGTGTGTGTGTGTGTGCGTGTGTGCGCGTGAGACAGCAATATGCTACCGTACTTTGGGAACATAATTCCTGGAGTAGTTAATAACCTCAAGTACCTAATCCTAAAAATATAAACAAAGACAAAAGGAACAGCGTGAGGACTACAATCTAGCTACACAGCCAGTACAATTACGCAAGTCATAAGGTGTGAGTCCACAACTGAAATGCAACTTAAATGATTAACTGCAATCACAAAACTGATGCAGTATGTAAGATGGACAAAAACGAACCATCTACAAAAGCCCTGGCTAACACCTATCCGCACACTCGGTTGCTTCTTATTCTCTTTTACTCTGTTTTGCTGCTTATCCTGCACTGACTGACTAATGAGTCATTCACTCACACTCATTAGATTTCACCCCTCTTACTGGTCCAAGAACAGATGCTAGGTACATGGAACCGGCATGGCACTATATAAAGTACTCACCATTGGGTTTTCTTTTTTTTTTTAATGGAGGACGCATTGAGTTGAAGTGGTTAAGGGAGATGAGTTCTCCTCAAAGATTTCACAAAATACCACCTCCAGAAATACTTGGATCTCCACCTATGACCAGAATGACCAAGATTAAAATACAGATTAATTTCAGTCAGGTTTAATCGAAAATGAGGCAGAGGTTTTTTTCTTTTCTTCTTTCTAGTACAAGTAAATTTATTTGTGTGTTATAAGCAACTGTAACATTATACCCAGTTTTAACATGAACAGTGTTCTTAAATAAAGTCAAATATACTGTAATTTCTCGAGTATAATGTGCCCTGAAGTATAATACACACCCCCAAAGTTGACCTAAAAAATCAGGAAAACCTTTCTGCCAATGTACAGTGTGCACCACCAATTTGCTGCTTTCCATATGCTCAAAATATTGGGAATTATCTGTATTTCTATGTATTTCTATTTTGCTAGGTTTGTACCTTTTGATGTTTGTTCTTGTATTGTTTTTCAAAAACACATCTGTACAACAATCATTAATAATCTTTGTGCAGCTACTGATGCAGTGGTAATGGATATCCCGGGACAAGCCACAGAACATGCTTGTCCTGGTCCCTGCAACTGTCAGAACCGAATCCCTCAACCAACTAAAATAAATGCTCAACGATGGCATCACATTTCATTAATTCTGTTGATAACACATATTACAGTCTTAAACAATTTAACACTGTTTAACTTGAACATTTTTGTTGCATTACATATTTGTGCATAAAACATGTGTGCATAGTGCAGTTTATCCACGACATTACACATCCTTGGCCAAGACTTCAAAAAAACCATCTGACTCATCTCCAATCTGAAAAATATCCATCATAGCTACCTTTGGTGCATCGCTGTCAAACTCATCATTGATGACTTGGTCCACTTCTGATGACTCCTGCATTTACTTTTAAAAAAGTGAGGATTTCAATTGTGTGCATTATCCTGTTTTTTTTTTCTTTTAAATGATCATACAATCGTACGTAGTTTCCGGTTTGGCCGCGTCATCCGCCGGAGTGATGACATTTTTTTTAAAAGTGGCTGCACAACTAGCCCTTGTAGTCAAAAGGTGAAGCTCTCTATTTATTGGTTGATCTTCATTCCTACCCTTATATATGATCGCAACCTGTGGATCGTGACTGAAAGAAGAGATCCCAGGCTCAAGCGACCAAAATAAACTTCCTCTGCAGGCTCACTGGGCTCTCCCTTAGAGACAGGGTGAGTAGCTCGGTCATCTGGGAGGGGCTCAGAGTTGAGCGGCTGGTCCTGCGCATTGAGAAGAGCCAAACGAGGTGGCTTGGGCATCTGATTTGGATGCCTCTCAGCCTCCCAGGTGTGGTGTTCCAGGCATCTCCAACCGGTAGGAATGCCCGGGGACAACCCAGGACACGCTGGAGAGACAATATCTCACGGGTTGCTCTGGAATGCCTCGGAATCCCCCCGGAAGAGCTGGATGGGGTGGCTCGGGAGAGGGAAGTCTGTGTACCCTTGCCAACGCTACTGCTCCTGTACTTGTTGAATCAAGAAATCACTTAAATAGAATCTGCCAGAGAACATGAAGTAGTCTGCAAGATCTCAAGAAACAAATCGTTATGCTATGATCCAAAGAAATTCAAGAAGAAATGAGAAAAAAAGTGTTGAATTACAAAGCCATTTCCAAGGCTTTGGGGCTCCAGTGAGCCACTGTCAGAGGCATTATCCACAAATGGAGAAAACTGGGAACAGTGGCAAACCTTCCCAGAAGTGGACGACCAATTAAAATTACTCCAGGAATGTGACGACAATTCATCCAGGAGGTTACAGAAGAATCGCCAACAACATGTAATTACCTGCTGGCCTCGCTGGCCTCAGCTAAAGTCAGTGTTTACGACCTTACCATAAGAAATACAATGGGTAAAAATGGGAGGGTTTCCAGGCAAAAAAAACCTGCTGCAAGCAAAGAATACAAAAGCTCTTCTTAATTTTCCAAAACACATCTTGATGATCTTCAAGACTTTTGTAGAAATACTGACGACTTCAAAATTTATATTTTTGAAAGTTGCCTGGCACGTTAAATCTGCTGTCAAAATGGCACAGCATTTGATAAAAAGACGATTGTGCTAACACGTGGTTTTGGTAGTGTGATGGTCTGGGGCTGCTTTTCTACCTCATGATCAGGACAACTTGCTGTGATCGATGGAACACTGAATTCTGCTGTGTACCAAAAAAATCCTGAAGGAGAATGTTCAGCCATCAGTTCATGCCCTCAAATTCAAGTACTCTTTGATCATGCTGCAGGACAATGATCTAAAACTCACCAGCCAGCCTACCTCCTAATGGCTAGGAAAAAAAAACAAAAAAGAAAAGTTTTTGACCAAGTCAAAGTCTGGATTTAAATCCAATTGAGATGCTGTGGTGTAACCTTAAACGGGCAGTTCATGCTCGAAAACTCCAGTATACCGGAGTTCAAACAATTCTGCAAAGAAGAGGTGGATAGAGCAATGTGAAAGACTTATCACCAGTCATCACAAACATTTCATTTCAGTTATTGCTGCCAAGGGTGGCACAACCTAATATTGGGTTCAGGGGCAGTTACTTTTTTTCTCTGTACCTTAACAAATTTTTTTCATTTGAAAACTGGATTTTGTATTTTCTTGGGTTTTGTGTGAGTGATATTAAACTGCCACTGTCGTGAAGTACATGATTTTTAGTATGTTATTAGTGAAAAACGGCAGCCGACATGGACCCATGCGTTTTATTCACTACAAAATGTGATTTTGACGTATCCAACTTTTTGGAACGTGTCCGCCGTGGAAGTGGGTGTTTTATCACTGCCACGCAGAGGTGGATAGGGCGGGGAGGTGGTTTGGCCCGTGATCTACATGTCATCTAAATATGGCTCGAAACAATAGGGTAATATTGCCCGGACACTTCACTCAGTTGTGAGATGTTTTCTTCGAAAAGAGCTTCCGTGTCTGAAGGGGCGTGTCCTACAGTAGGGGCCACAGCATGTTTTCAATGGCGAATGTCCGGGGTGACGTTATGGACAGTAGATTCAGCTAATATGGTAACCACTTGGATGTCGAATGAGACATCTGCAACTTTGCGCATGGATGACACCCTCTCTGCTCATGTTTATTTTTTTGTGTACATTTACTTTATCCTCAAGCCACTTTTTAACCATTTTTCCAGTATTCCCAAGGTCAATGTCCATTTGGAAGACCCATTTGCGCCTAAGTTTTAGTTTCGAGGCTGATGTCTTGAGATGAGGCCTTAATATCGCCATGTAATTATGGCATCTATATTATGAAAAGCCCCATCCTGCTGCAGCTCAATAGCCTCAACATGATTCTTCTACCTCCATTCTTCACAGTTGGTGTGGTGTTGTGAGGTCTACAAGCTTACCCCTTTTTCTTCCAGATGTAACATTGATCATTATCAGAATCAGATTTAATGGGCAAGTATTGTAACTGTACACAAAGAATTTGTTTCCGGCAGTCGGTGCTGCTCTGGTACGACATTCATGTTGAGTACTGAGAGGAAGAACAAACAAACTAGCAAGAACAAATAACAAGAGACATTCAATTAATAGAAAACTATTCCTTATAAGAGGCACAGTTGTGGAAAGATGCTGAGTCTTCTAGCATTTAGATCACAGTCCGTCGGCGCCCCAAATTATGTTAAGCTTGTACAGAGTGCCCTACCATTTCGCGGCTCATCATTATAGACCAGTGGAATGACAACTGTGCAAAGGTAGCAGTTTAAATCGATCAATCATGCAATAGTCTGCAGGACATATTACTAATACTAATACTGATTGGTCCAGTAGCATGTGAGGGTGTGTTGCGACAATGGCACAAGGCAAAAAATGGTAGGTTCACTGATCAAGAATTTAATGACTTAATTGCAAGAGGTGAAAAAATGATTAAATGCCTGGTTGTTTTGATATAAATTGATCGGTAGCGCCTACCTGACGGAAGGAACTGGAAGAGCTGGTGGCTGGGATGTGGAGGGTCCGAGAGGATCTTTCCTACCCTTCTCCAAGGTAGGGTGGCGTGGAAGTCTTCCAGGGTGGGTAGGGTTGTGCCAACAATCCGTTCAGTGGTATTGGTTGTCTGTTGTAGTCGAAGTTTGTCCGTTTTTGTGGCAGCCCCAAACCAGATTGTGATGTCTCAGCAACTCTTTTGCTTCCTCAGAAGCTGCAAGAAGGAGATCTTTTGCTGGTCTTTTGTGTGGATGGAGTTGATGTTTGTCTCCCCACTTCAGCGTCAACATCGTCGAGCTTTACGGCATTGTCGTCGCACGCGGCTGAGTTCGGCATTGTCTGTAGCGTTGTTCAGAGCCGCCGTCCGCAAGCCCAACGTGCAGCCTTTGCCGGCGAATCGAGGCAGCAGCCCGACGCCGTCCAATGCGCACATCAACGCATTTAGCACGCCTGTCATACGTACGTGGATCTTTTGTTATGTTATGTAACCTGTACCTGAATTTCCACCGACGCCCAGCAGATTAACGGTGCCAATGGCCGGCGTTGTTAACCTGGGCCACGACCAACGCGGTATGGTATTCATTAGATGAACGCCCACATTTGTTTGGCACAATTTTACGCCAGATGCCCTTCCTGACGCAAAACGTACGTAAAAAGTAAAACCAGGGAGGGGCTGAGAGCTTTTGAGGAAGAGCTTTGTGTTTGTCTTTCATTGATTCCTGTCAGAACATCAGCTGTATGTTCATCCAAACAGATGCAGGTGTCACATTGAGTGAGTAAAATATGATTATTAAATATATTTTGTTTGTGTTTGTTTGATTTTTATTCCTTATGCTTTGGTGACAACAACTGCATATTGTTCACATAGGAAACAGATTCATTTTTACTTTTTCTTCTGGTGGTTTGCCGTGGGATTTTTGTTTTATGAAAATCGTGTGCCTTGGCTCAAAAAAGGTCGAAAAGCACTGCACTAAAACGTGCCGGTATACATTCTAACAATATAAGCAGTGTTCATGTACTTCACTGGACAAATCATATAACAATTAGGCACATAAGGTATGCTGTCCATTTTGGAGAAAGTATGAGACTTTTAAGTGCAATTTAATAGTTGCAAAAATATGGTACATATCATACATATTAATACTGCATCCGTTATTTTATGGATTTTCATTAGCCGCAGTGGTGTAAGAAACGTAACCCCTTTAATGACACTCTACATCTGAAGTAGATTGCATTGTTTGGTGTATGTATGTATGATAAGTCACTGGTCTACAACGTGGGTTCTGTTCCTAAGGTGGCAACATTACCAACATTTTTACGGTCTATCACTAGCCTATCTTAACTATCACAGTAGTGATGTGTTAATTGCAGTTAGTTGTCTCATATTTGGACCAAAAAAATGTATATTCCATAAATTTAAAACAATCAGATAGAAAAATAAGTACAGTAGGAACAGAGGTTGCCTTGTGGTGCTTCATGATGACATACTGTATTCTTATGCTATGTCTCGTCTGTAAAATGGTTATCTCACAAAGACAGCCAAATTCTTATGTGTAAATTCTTTCAACAGATGCAGCATCTATTCTATGAGAATTACGAACACAAGAAAGGTTACATCGAAGAGCTGCACAGTAGCAAGATCCATAATGCCATCACACTACATCCCAACAAATGGCCTGCTTACCAGTACCGACTCCATAACTACATGTTGACCCGCAAGATCTCAAGACTGCGATACCACACCATTCTGCTGCATCGAGAAGGCCTGACTATGACTCACCTCAGTGACACGGAAACGTTGTGGGAGGACGAGCAACTGGGAGGACCACCATCCTATATGCGTTATCGGCCCAGTGACCGAAATGACGTAATTGAGTGGAATTTTCTGACGGCCCGTCATATTTTTTCTGCTATTGAAAACAAGGTTGGCCGTCAAAACCTGGCAAACTCACTTCGGACAGCATTAGACGACATTGTACTCCAGGTCATGGAAATGATTAATGAAAATTCGAAAATTCGTGGGCGTGTAATAGATTTCAAAGAGATTCAATATGGCTACTACAGAGTGGATCCAGTGCATGGGGCTGAATACATCTTAGACTTACTGCTTCTGTACAAAAAGCACAAGGGACGCAAAATAACTGTCCCTGTGAGGCGCCATGCATACCTTCAGCAATCCTTTAGTCGACCTTTCTTTCATGAAACTGAAGAGTTAAATGTGGCTGACCTTGTGACTGCTATCAACTCTGCTTCCCTGTCTCTGTCTTTTCTGCCTAACTCTCTGAAATTCTTATCACCTTTTCAGTTCTATGAGTCAACCAGGGAAATATGGGAGCAAAGCCAGAGGAAAGTCAACATCCTTGTTCCCCTGTCTGGGCGTTATGACACCTTCGTCCGTTTTATGGAAAACTTTGAAAAAGTGTGTTTGATACCCAAGCAAAATGTTAAACTATCTGTGATTCTGGTGGACAATGAGCGGTATGACAACAAAGGAAAACATATACATTTAATCAAAGATTACAACAGGAAATATCCCAAAGCTGATCTGTCAGTGATTCCAATGACTGGAAACTTTTCCAGGGGGTTTGCTCTAGAGCTGGGCTCCTCATTGTCTGATAATGACACTCTACTCTTCTTTTGTGATGTTGATCTTATCTTTAATGCTGATGCCCTGCAACGCTGCAGAGATAACACTGTTCAAGGGAGACAGATCTATTTTCCCATCATATTTAGTCAATACAACCCGAAGATAGTTTATGCTGAAAAAGCCCCAAGAGAAAACAATTTTGTCCTCACCAAGAAAAGTGGTTTTTGGCGTACTTATGGGTTTGGCATTGCGTGTGTCGTCAAGAGTGATCTGCTAAAAGCTGGTGGATTTGACACTTCAATTCTTGGCTGGGGGCTCGAAGATGTAGACCTTTTCACAAAAGTTCTTAATTCTGATTTACAAGTGTTGCGAAGTCAGGAACCAGGAATTATTCATATTTATCATCCTGTCCATTGCAGTTTGAGTCTTGATCCAAAGCAACTCAAAATGTGCCTTGGGTCAAAAGCAAGTACTTATGCTTCGACAATGCAATTAGCAGAGCTGTGGATGGAGAAAGACATGGGAGTTTATAATAAAACTTTATCCTGACATCGCAGCCTATTAGCATGCCACCATGCAAGTTTACGTCAGTTCTAGAACACAGTCAGCAATGGACTATATACTGTGTTGAGTTCTGGATGCGTTTAGACAATGATTCCAAAGAACCAGGGGCCTCATGTACAAAAGGTGTGGCCACAATAATGTGGCACACGTTCTTTTTCATGGCAAAGTTCAGATGGATTAAGATTGAAATGACCATAGAAATGTGCGTTGCCTCATGCCAATTTCGAGCATGGCGTACACACATTTCTACACCTGTAGGTGAATTGGTGACACTTAGAGGCATTGCTGAGAAACCATTAGAATAAATCTGCACATTAGAGACACATGCACTGATGATTAGAATAAATCTGCACATTAGAGACACATGCACTGATGAACAATTAATTCCCGACATTTGATTTGAGAAGAGTGGTAACTCAGAATCAGATTTAACGGCCAAGTATGTATCAACACAATTTGTTTGCAACAGTTGGTGCCCCCCTGGTATGACATTTATGTTTAGTACTGAGAAGAAGAACTAACTAACAAGATTGAAGAACAATAGACATTCAAATAATAGGAAACTATTCCTATAAGTCACAGTTGTGCAATGATGCATAGTCTTCTCGCATTTAGAGCAGGTAAAGTGTGTCAATGCCCCACGTTATGTTAAGGTTATACAGAGTGGTCTTACCTGTTCGTGGTTCACTGTTATAGACCAGTGCAGTGACAATTCTGCAAATGTTTTAAAGTGATGAATCATGCGATAGTCTACACTGTATAATCCGAATACTGATACTGATTGGACCAGCACGATGTGAGGGTGTGTCCCAACAACGACACCAGGCAGAAAATAGGTTCAGATCTATAGCACTTTCCCAACGGAAGGAGCTGCAAGAACTGGTGGGCAGGATGTGGAGGATCCGAAAGAATCATGCCTGCTCTGTACCTAGTTCGGGCGTACCCCTCCTCCTGCCCTTTGACAGCACTCCCACGACCCTTGCGAGGATAAGCAGCTAAGAAAATGGATGGATGGGCTTTTTTTGTGCATCTCGAGTCAAGAAAAAATTGTGAGGGCAACAGATGGAATAAATGATCACCTATATCACTTAAGAGGTGTCCTCAAAAATAGCAGTGATTCATTAAAAACGCTAACAAGTGAATTTGGCCTCTTTTACATTGTTGAAATCAGATGTTACCTCCCGTTGTTCATCGGCCTGGCGTGCAGATTTTTTTTAAACTTTCCCAGAATCACCTGTCACCAAAGGACCAACTGCTGTAAAACGTGTATGCCACCCATAAACTTAGTGCAAGGCACTGCACATTTCCACAGTCATTTCACTCTTGATACATCTGAACTTTGCAGTGACAAAAATTTTTTTGTCCGTACACACCTTTTTACATGAATATTTTTGTGCTTATGATGTTTTCTGGATTTCAGGGTATAACATGTTTCAGTAGGAAATCCAAGAAAAATCTTTAGACACGAAGCCTCTGGATATGTTTGTGCTCACGCTGATTTCTGGATTTGAGGGTACGCCATGTTTCAGTTGGCAATCCAAACAAATCTTTGTATCTAATGCTCTACTTTTTTTTTCCAAAGCAAAATAAAAGAAAGACCACTTTCAATTGTGAGCAGCAGAGAATACAGTTGACAGTTTTAACCATTCTCAACACGGTGACTCATTTGAAAAAAAAACATCAATTGGTACATTAACATTATGCAGTTGGGATTTATTTGTTTTTATTTAATGTGAACAGTCAAGGTTGATGTTCCATTGATCTAATTCTGTTTCTAAGATTTATGGTATTCTGGGTCTACCTCTGTACAAATGTTCTGTTACTCTTGAAAAGAAATCTATTTAAAAACATTTTTAAAAACAGTTTGTCAATAAAGATTTTTATATGGTCTGATGATATGAAAGTGATATTGTTCAGTCAATTCCATAATTAATAATTAGCCTAGATTAAGCAGATATTCATGTGCAGTATGCGCGTGTTTATATATACACTCACATATGTGTGTGTGTGTGTGTGTGTGTGTACACGCACATACAATATGTACAGTATGTGTATGCTCTGTATAGCTGTTTATAATGTACAGTATACATTATATCCAGTGGGTAGGAAGAGCATTCAGACCCCTATAGATTTTTCAATTATATTGCAGACATTTGCGAAAATCATTTTTTTTATTTCGGAGAAACAGCTACCCTATTGACGGAAAAAATGAATTGTTGAACTTTTTACATATTTATTAAAAACGAAAAACTGAAATACCACACAACCATAAGTATTCAGACCTTTTGCTCAGGATTTAGTAGACGCACCCTTTTGAGCTAATCACCCACAAGTCTTTTTGGGGAATGATGCAATAGGTTTTTCACACCTGGATTTGGGGATCCTCTGCCATTCCTCCTTGCAGATCCTCTTCCGTTTTGTCAGGTTGGATGGTGAAACTTGGTGGGCAGCCATTTTCAGGTCTTATCGAGGGATGCTCAATTGGGTTTAAATCAGGGCTCTTGCTGGGACATTCAAGAACACAGAGTTGTTCTGAAGTCACTCAGTTATTTTAGCTGCGTGTTTCAGGGTCCTGTTGGAACGTGAACCTTCAGACCAGTCTGAAGTCCTGAGCATTCCAAAGAAGGTTTTCATCCAGGATATTCCTGTACTTGGCCGCATTAATCTTTCCTTTGCTAGCAACCAGTTGCCCTCTCCCTGCACCTGAAAAACTCTCACAACATGTAGCTGCCACCACCATGCTTAACTGTTGGGACTGGAGTGGACAGATGAGGAGCACTGTCTGGTTTTCTCCACACATACAACTTAGAATTAAGACCAGAAAGTTCTGTCTTAGTCTCATCAGACCAGAGAATCTTATTTCTCACAATCTTGGAGTCCTGTAGGTGTTTTTTTTTTTTTTTTTTTTTTTTTTTTTTTTTTTAGCAAATTTAGTGCATGCATGTATTACACTGAGGAGAGGCTTCCAGCGCGGTGCTCTGCCATAAAGCTCCAACTGGTTTAGGGTTGCAGTGATGGTTAATTTTCGAGAACCTTCTCCAACCTTGTGATGACATCTCTGGAGCTCAGCCACAGTGATCTTTGGGTTCATTTTCACCTCTCGCCAAGGCTATCCTACCCCAATTGTTCAGTTTGGCCGATCAGCCAGCTCAAAGACGGGTTCTGATCATCCCAAAGGTCTTCCATTTAGGGGATGTGGAGGCAACTGAGCTCTTAAAGAACCTTAGGGCCAGCATTTTTTTGTAACCTTTGTTGGATCTATGCCTTGCCACAATTCTGTCTCTGAACTCTTCAGGCAGTTCCTTTGACCTCATGAGTCTCATTGCTCTGATTTTCTCTAGTAAAGTTACTAATACTTTTGATGGTGACGCGCACAGACACTGCGACTTATAGCTCTCCTCATCAGCGGTTTTACTAGCAATCTGCTCACGCACCCTTGGGCACTACCCTGCTACACTTGCCAGGAACTTTTGAACCTCGAATAGAAACAGAAAATAACAGTTTCAAGCGACTTTCGTTCCATACATAAGATTCCAGACAAGCTAGCGAGACCACATAACTCTGTGGATTGTGGTCGGGCCACCGAAACGACACAGACAGTAGGAGAGAGAGGAGACAAAAACGGTCCAGCTTCCTGCTAAAGCTTAAAGGGGTTAGTGGTTTGCACTGGTTTGCATTAACAATGTATCCAATAGATCATTTTATATGTACTCTATTTTTACAATGTGATGTTAAATCCTCTCTCATTTAATAGTGTTTTGAGAAGATTTTTATCGACAATTACAAATGTTCAGGGCCGTTGCCATTTTTGCTAGTCACATCACCTACGTGCGTGGATGTGACGTGTACCGTGCCCCAACAAAGGCTCGATTACTTGGGATACTATTATGTATATTATTACTATGCCGAGCGCTGATTTCTTGGATTTATCCTTATCTGATGAAGAAATAGCAGTATCGGTTAATCGGGAAGACGCTGGAATACTTCCATACACAGCCGTGAGCAGCACAGCCGTGGGTGGCTCTGCCGCTCAGTTGATCGTGAAGACCGAGGAATGCTTCCATACACAGCCGTGAGCGGCACAGCCATGAGCGGCTCGGTTGATTGGGAAGACGGAGGAATACTTCCATACACATCCGTGAGTGGCACGGCACTTACGCTCACGTAGGTCATGTGACTTGCGAAAATGGCAGCGCCCCTGAAAATTGGCCATTGAAACTATAGATTGCCTCTAGGTGTGGTTGTGAGTGCGACTGTTGTCCGTTGCAATGTGCCCTGCGATTGTACCCTCCCTAATGCCTGATAATATCTGGGATTGGCTCCAGCACTCCCGAAGCCCTCGTGAGGATAAGCAGCTCAGAAAATGCATTGATAGATTTAAAATGGAATGGACAAAATGTATTGCACAAGATGTTGAAATCACTATGCTCTCACATAGCGGTTATTTCAAATCCTGGCCCCGCCTGAATTAATTTTGCATGTTCTCCCTGTGCTTGTGTAGATTTTCTTCAGACACTCCAGTTTCCTCCCACATCCCAAAAACTTGGTTGATAGGTTAATTGAAGACTGTGCATGTAAGTGTGATTGGTTGCCAACCAATTCAGGGTGTACCTTGCCTCTTGTTCAAAGACAGCTGGGATTGGCTCGGGGACTCCCGCAACCCTAGTGGGGATAAGAAGCTCAGAAAATGGATGGATGGCTAGAGGTGTGTGCGTGTGCATGTGTGTGTGTGAATGTATGTAAATACACTAATTTTTCAAATTTCAATTTTAAGGATTTTATAAGATGGAAGCCCAAATTATGTAAAAATGAACAAATAAAAACTTTAAATTTTACTAATTGTGGGCCCTGAATTTATAGTCCATGACAGTTTAACTTTTTGGATGGAATTATGGAAATATATAAGAGTTTCCACAGTATAATTTTTTTTTGCAAAGGGTCTTTGTGTGCGGGACATGGTTCTGTTCTGTTCTGAGGACCAGGGTTCACCTGTGTGGACTATGCCTAATTTCCCCGTGCCTGGATGGGTTTTCTCCGAGTCCCTGGTTTCTTCTCACGTCCCCAAAACCTGCGTGGTAGATTTATTGAAGACACTAAATTCTCCGTAACTGTGAGTGCGAATGGTTGTTTGGACCTGGAAACTTCCTCCGCCTGCTACCCCGACACAAGAGAAAAATACACTTCACACTTTATTTATGATGGTTTATTCGTGTTGTATTGCTTTGGGAAAAAAAAAAAGTTATGTTCATAATGTATGTTCTATTTACCAATGCATTTTTTTCAATTTTTTTCTTAGCTTTAAATCATAATCAAAAACGAAACATCACAAAAATACAAAAACATTAATTTTTCATGGCCTTTATCAATCATCAACCAAACTACTGTTATACTTCCATTAAACATGGATATCGCGCAATTGCCTATGCTCCCTAGCTCTGCTCTGATCACTGCTTACTCTACTTAATACCTACATACAGGCAAGCACTTAAGTGTGAGAAGCCTGTGGTTATGTCGGTTAAAAAGTGGACAAACGAGGCCAAATTAAAACAAAGCTGGTTTGACTGCGCATACTAGTGTGTCTTTGAAAATTCAACGAGCAGCCTTGATGAATTTACGGATACTGTTACTGTGTATGTCATTTTCTGTGAGGAGGTGTGTGTACCAACATAAACTTTTCACACGTTCAATAACAACATGTCGTGGTTTACAGCCAGAAAGAGGCAACTCCGCCAAGCCAAAGAAGTTGTATATTGCAGTGGGGATAGGGCCTTCTCCAAGTGCACTAGAAACCAGTTGACTAAAGAATTTAAAATTGCAAAGAGGGATTATGCAGTTAAACTGGAAAAACATCTTGGCGCTAGTGACTCCAAGTCAGTCTGGTACAGAATACAATCGCTCACTAATTACAAGCGACACTCCCGACGTGTCAGTCTGAGTCACAGAAGCTCTATGATTTTGTGGAAGAGCAGAAAACAACCGACTGTAGCACCATCTACCTGCGATGCAGAATACATGGCTTTAGCGTCAGCAATACAGTAGTGTATGTATTTACAGCAGATGCTCAAAGTAATTAATAAATACAGTATCAGTATGCTAAAACCAAGGTATTTGATGACAACTGAGGAGCTGTTGCACTAGCTAGTGTAGGGATTTATGAGTTTGGACCCTACGCATGTTCACCAGTCAAGGAAGATATGACCAGTGATTAGAAAAAGTTAACAGCACATGGATTTATTACAAAGGAATGTGCAGTACAGACGTCCGGGTCTTATCTAGGTATCTGCCGCACAGGATAGCAGGATAGCCAAGGAAGAAGACAAAGGCTGCCCAGTAACACAAGGTTTTTATACATATGGGTCCATGGTAAAAGTGGCTGCCCCCCCGCAGTCTGGTCCTGGGCCGGGATGGTAACTTTCCGCTCCTTATCGGGTGTCTTTCATCTCCAGGGCAACGCCTGGGAGAGGAGGATGTCGCCAGCCGGTTTTCTGAATACAAAGATCAAGGACAACCACCGGCTCCACAACACATCCTTGTCTGATTAGCTTATGGGCAACACTTTATCCGTTGATTAAATGTATAAGGTCATATTTAAGCAAATAATGAAAGTGCAATAAAAGTAAAATAGTCTTCATTAGGAACCCAGTTAACCGACAAAGGTTAAAAAACATCCATCCATCCGTCCATTATCTACCACTTTTCCGGGCTGGGTAGCGGGGGAAGTAGCTTCAGCAGGGATACCCAGACTTCCCTTTCCCCAGCCACTTCTTCCAGCTCTTCCTGAGGGATCCCGAGGTGTTCCCAAACCAGCAGAGAGACATAGTCTCTCCAGCATGTCCTGGGTCGTGTTCGGGCTCTCTTTCCGGTTGGGACATGCCTGGAACACCTCACCAGGGAGGCGTCCAGGAGGCATCCGAATCAGATGCACCAGCCACCTCATCTGGCTCCCCTCAATGCGAAGAAGTAGCGGCTCGACACTGAGCCCCTCCCGGATGACCGAGCTTCTCACCCTATCTCTAAGGGAGAGCCCAGACACCCTGGTGAGGACACTCATTTCGGCCGCTTGTATCTGTGTGTAAACATATTCATAACAAATGTAATTTCATATGTGAACATGGGGCAGCTGGAAAGCTTTGGCCTCACAGTTCTGAGGACTCAAGATCAATCCCGGCCTCGCCTGTGTGGAGTTTGGATGTCCTCCCCGTGCCTGCGTGGTTTTTCTCCAGGCACTCCGGTTCCCTCCCACATCCTAAAAACATGCAACATTCATTCACTCTAAATTGCCCCTAGGTGTGATTGTGAGTGCGATTGTTGTCTGTCTCCATATGGCCTGTGATTGGCTGGTAACCAGTTCAGGGTGTACACCGCCTCCTGCTCGTTAACAACTGGGATAGGCTTCAGCACTCCCCATGACCGTTGTGAGGATAAGCGGCTAAGAAAATGGATGAATGGACAGTTCAGGATGTACCCTGCCTCCTGCCCATTGACAGCTGGGATAGGCTCCAGCACTCCTGCGACCCTAGTGAAGATAAGTGGTTAAGAAAATGGATGTTTGATTGTGAATCTGTAAATAAGGGGACCATTTGTCTACAATATTGTTCCACTGACAATATGATTCCTGACTTGATGACAAAACCAGCCACTAAGATAAAACTGCAGAAGTTTGTTCAATATTTGTTTGGGCCTTGAAGTGCAGGAAGAGTTTGTGATGCATTTTTATTGTTTTTTTTTATTTATTTATTTATGAACCACCCTAACGGGACAAGCGGAAGAAGAAGAAGGAGAAGGAGAAGAACAGGAAGAAGAAGAAACTAAGGTCACGTTGAGTTGTTAAACGTCATAACGTTATGTTGGCCCTGACTCATTATGTCCTGCAGAGGGGAGTGTTACCCTGAAAAAATTTTCATCTGGACTGTTCATCATTTATGTTCTGGTTCCAGTTTTGTTTGTGTGGTGTGTGAAGTAAAACAGAGCAAGCATGTTCGTCTTTTTCCCAGTCTGAAAATAGATATGGCTGAATGAAACAAAATACAAGAAATTTTCCAAACGTTATTACAAAGCCAGCGGATGGGTGCCGCAGTTGGAAAGTGTTGGCCTCACAGTTCTGAGATCGAGGGTTCAAACCTGATCTGTGATAATGCAGCCCTGTTAGAGCACAAGCCAGTGCAATCTTAAGGTCCGTCCCAAACCCAGATAAATGCTGAGGGTTGCGTCAGGAAGGCCATCCGGCTCAAAACTTTGCCTAACAATTATGAGCGTTCATTTAAAGAACCCCTTACCGGATCGGTCGTGCCCAGGTTAACAACGTCTACCCAGGGCACCGTTAACTGACAGGGCATTGGTGGAAATTCAGCTACTGTGGGTTGGAGTAGAGGAAGAACGCGTTCTGCCAATACAAGAGGAATGCACAGAGCCTACAAATGAGTGTTGGGGCTTTGAATGTTGGGAGTATGACAGGAAAAACTCAGGAGTTGGTTGACATGATGATTAGGAGAAAGGTTGATACACTATATTGTGCGTCCAAGAGAGCAGGTGGAAAGGTAGTAAGGCTAGAGGTTTAGGAGCAGGGTTTAAATTATTTCACCATAAAGCAGATGGGGAGCAAAATGCAGTAGGGATTATTTTAAAAGAAGAACTGGCTAAAAGTTAGTAAGTCTTGTAGGTAAAAAGAGTATTAAATTGAGTGATGAGGCTAAAATTTGAAATTGAGGGTGTTATGTATAATTAACGGCTATTCCCCACAGGTAGTACGTGACCTAGAGTTGAAAGAGAAATTCTGGAAGGAACTAGATGAAGTAGTTCTGAGCATCCCTGACACAGAGAGAGTTCTGATTGGTGCAGATTGTAATGGGCATGTTGGTGAAGGAAATAGGGGTGATGAAAAAGTGATGGGTAAGTCCGGCATCCAAGAAAGGAACTTTGAGGGACAGATGGTAGTGGACTTTGCAAAAAGCATGGAAATGGCAGTAGTGGAGACTTTTTTTTCCAGAAGAGAGAAACAAAAAAAATGAAAGGAATACATTTAGACGCGACCGAGAGCAAAGGTAGAGGTGCTGAAGGCTAAACAAGAGACATATGATGACATGTACACCATGTTGGACATGAAAGAAGGAGAAAAGATATCTACAGGTTGGCTATATGGAGGGATAGAGATGGGAAGGATGTTCAGCAGGCAAGGGTGATTAATGATACAGATTAAAATGTGTTGACTGCTGTCACTAAATAGATGGAAGGAATGTTTTAAGTGGATGAATGAGGAAAATGAGAGAGAAGGAAGAGCAGAAGAGGCAAGGGTGAAAGACCAGGAAGTAGCAATGATGAATAAGGGGGAAAATAGGAAGGCAGAAAAGGGGATGAAAATGGAAAAGCACTTGGTCCGTGTGATATACAGTGAAGAAAATAAATATTTCAACACCCTGCTATATTGAAAGTTCTCCCACGTAGAAGTCATGGAGGGTTCTGAAATTTTCATCATAGGTGCATGTCCACTTTGAGAAAGATAATCTAAAAAGAAAATTCCAGAAATCACAATATAAAGTTTTTTTTTACGATTTATTTGTGGTACAGCTGCAAATAAGTATTTGAACACCTGTCTATCAGATAGAATTCTCATCCTCATAGATCTGTTAGTCCGCCTTTAAAGGTCCACCTCCACTCCATGTATTATCCTGAATCAGATCCACCTGTGTGAGGTCGTTAACTGCAGAAAGACACCTGTCCACACCATACAATCAGTGATACTCGAACTTGGAACATGGCCAAGACCAAAGAGCTGTCCAAAGATACCAGAGACAAAATTGTACAACTCTACACGTCTGGAAAGAGCTACGGAGAAATTGCCAAGCAGCTTGGTAACAAGAGGTCCACTGTTGGAGCAATCATGAGAAAATGGAAGAAGCTAAACATGACGGTCAATCTCAATCGGAGTGGAGCCCCATGCAAGATATCTCCTCGTGGGTTCTAAATGATCCTTAGAAAGGTGAGGAATCAGCCCAGGACTACACGACAGGACTTGGTCAAAGACCTGAAAAGAGCTGGGACAACCGTTTCCAAGGTGACTGTTGGCAATGCACTAAGAGTCATGGTTTGAAATTATGCATGGCACGAAAGGTTCCCCTGCTTAAACCAGCACATGTCAAGGCCCGTCTTAAATTTGCCAATGACCATTTGGATGACACAGAGGAGTCAAGGGAGAATGTTTTGTGGTCAGATGAGACCAAAATGGGACATTTTGGTCATAATTCCACTCACCGTGTTTGGAGGAAGATGAATGATGAGTCCCATCCCAAGAACACCATCCCTACTGTGAAGCATGGGGGTGGTAGCATAATGCTTTGGGGGTGTTTTTGTGCACATGGGACAGGACGACTGCACTGTATGAAGGAGAGGATGACCGCGGCCATATATTGTGAGATTTTGGGGAACAACCTCTTTCCCTCAGTCAGAGCATTGAAGATGGGTCATGGCTGGTTCTTTCAACATGACATTGTCCCGAAGCAAACAGCCAGGAAAACCAAGGGGTGGCTCCGTACGAAGCAAATCAAGGTTCTGGTGTGGCCTAGCCATTCTTCAGACCTGAACCCAATACAAAATCTTTGGAGGGAGCTGAAACTTCGTGTTTCTGAGTGACAGCCTGGAAACCTGTGTGATCTAGAGAAGATCTGTGTGGAGGAGTAGGCCAAAATCCCTCCTGCAGTGTGTACAAACCTGGTGAACAACTACAGGAAACGTTTGACCTCTGTAATTGCAAACAAAGGCGACTGTACCAAATATTAACATTTGTTTTCTCAGGTTTACAAATACTTATTTGCAGCTGTATCACACAAATAAATCGTTAAAAAAAATCATACATTGTGATTTATAGGTTTTTCTTTTTAGATGATCACTCTCACAGTGGACATGCACCTAGGATGAAAATTTCAGACCCCTCCATGATTACTCAGTGGGAGAACTTGCAATATAGCAGGGTGTTCAAATACTTATTTTCTTCACTGTACCTGTGGAGGTATGGAAGAAATTTGGAGAGGTGGCTGTGCAGTTTTTAACCAATTTATGCAACAGAATAGTAGCGGGCAAAAAAATGACTGGAGAATGGAGGAAAATTGTGGTAGTTCCATTTTTTTAAGACCCAAGGCGATTTGCATAGCTGTGGGAACAATAGACGAATAAAGTTGATGAGCCACACAATGAAGTTATGGCAAAGGGTAATGGAGGCTTGACTTAGGAAAAAAGTATCTGCGAGCAACAGTATGGTTTCATGCCTAAAAAGAGTACTACAGAAGCATTATTTGCCTTGACGAGGCTAGTGGAAAAGTAGAGGTCAGAAGACGCTACATGCTGTCTTTGTGGATCTAGCGAAACCTATGACAAGTCCCAAGAGAGGAACTGTGGTACTGCATGCGTAAGTCTGGTGGGGCAGAGAAATATGTCAGAATCGTACAGAACATGTACGAGGGAAGCAGAACAGTGGTGAGGTGTGCCGTGGGTGTGACAGAAGAATTTATGGAGGAGGTGGAACTCCATCAGGGATTGTCTCTGACCACCTTCTTGTTTGCTGTGGTAATGGATAGGCTGACAGATGAGGTTAGACTGGAATCCCCTTGGACCATGAAGTTCGCAGAAGACATTGTGATCTGCAGTGAAAGCAGAAGGAATAATAAGAACGATGGAGGCATGCACTGCAAAAGAGAGGGATGAAGATTGTCCGAAGTAAAACAGAATATGTGTGTGAATGAGAGGGGCAGAGGGGGAAGAGTGAGGCTCCAGGGAGAAGATATAACAAGAGTGGATGACATCAAATACTTAATAATAAACCAGAGCAATGGTGAGTGTAGTAAGAAAGTGAAGAAACGGGTTCAAGCAGATTGGAACAGCTGGTGGAAGGTGTCTGGTGTGTTATGTGACAGAAGAGTTTCTGCTAGGATGAAGGGTAAAGTTTATAAAACAGTGGTGAGGCCAGCTAGGATGCATGGATTAGAGACAGTGGCACTGAAGAGACAACGGAAAGCAGAGCTGTCGGTGGCAGAAATGAAGATGTTGAGGTTCCCTCTAGGAGTGAGCAGGTTGGATAGGATTAAAAATGAGTTCATTAGAGGGACAGCCAAAGATAAATGTTTTGGAGATAAGGATCGAGAGAGCAGACTTTGATGGTTTTGACATGACCAAAGGCGAGAGAGTGGGTATATTGGTCGAAGGGTGCCGAAGATGGGGCTGCCAGGCAAAAGAGCGAGAGGAAGACTAATGAGAAGGTTGATGTGAGGGAAGACATGAGGGCAGTTGGTGTTCGAGACGCAGGATGGTCTTACATGGAAAGAGATGGCGCGCTATAGCGACCCCTAGCAGGACAAGCCGAAAAGAAGAAGAATCTGATTATGCATCTATTTTAGTTTTGAAACGTATCGGCTATGCTGGCTCTGTCTTTACTTTGTATTGTATCTATACCAAAACATGTAAAATCGCACACCACTCCAAACCATATTTCAACAAATTAATAAAATTGTATGGAATGACGTCACATTTACGCATTTCATGGGCGTGAGCAGACAGATTTGATCTCAACTGCACGGTAGAATTGTGACGTTGGAGGAGGAGCGAGAGTTAAACATGGCGTCTGGACAGCAATGGGTGTTGGTGGAAATGGTGCAAGCATTGTACGAGGTAATTATTTTCTTTCTGCACCACTTTGGCGACCAGAGTCTACAGACCTAATGTGTTTTTTTCAA